>NC_092243.1:8865000-8992500 GCF_036320965.1 Panulirus ornatus | reverse complement strand
CACGAGGGTTCCAGGAAAAGATGTGGTGTGCTAGTTATGGAAGAGAGGTTATAGTATGTATGTCAGAGGGATGGAAGGTATGTCATGGTGACCATAAGTGTACCGAAGTTATAAGTACGGAAACCATGGTGTGGGTGTGGTGGTTATAGGGAATGACGATCAGTCTAGGAGAGGAGTAGGGTAGTGATGGTGTCCATTAGTTATAGATGTGGCAAAGGTATGACGGATGGGAAATGTCTATTGGCGACGAAGCTGTTGGTGTATCAAGCTACGGCTCAGGCCATGAGAGTATGGTGTTGCGTCTAGTGATAATGGTGGTAGTATGGTGTGATGTAGGAACGTGTAGAAATTGTTAGTTATGATAACATCAGAGACTGTAGAACACATATTGTACATATGTAATGAAGAGGACATAATCATGCTATCCATAATCTCCACATTTACTAAATTTGTAAACATCAGTTCATTTTCTGTGGATTCTCGACAAATCCAAGGAAGACGTGCCAAATAATCTTTCACTTTGAATGGTTGAAGTCTTCGTTGTGAATCTACGTTGACCGAATATTCCTAACGAGTACAGAAAGTACCATGTACCCCGACACACCTCTCTCTGCACCTGTATACACGCGTCCCCAGCACTGACCCTCACTGGGTCCAGCACACTGAGACGCCCTAATTCACAACCTCTCACACGAGTGTGTCTGTGAAAGTGCGCTTAGTGTCTACAACCCCCGACGGGATGGGCGGGTGTGGATGTCGGTTTAATAGACATTGTGTAATTAGATTTTTTTTTTATATAATAGTGACGGGTAAAACATGCCACCAGAGAGAACCATCGAGAATGAAAAGAAAACAGAGTTTGAGAAAACGTATGAATATATCAGATCAGATTTCCTATGCTTGTTTCCCCTGACTCTTGAAGGTGGATGTGTTTTTAAGGGAAAAGACGAAAGAAGGAAGAGAATTTCCCAACCTTGCTTCTCGCGAAGAGTTCGAGGGAATCATCCTGGTCAATCCTCGTGTGAGTGACCAAAACACTGAAACGTTGAATAAAGTAGCAACACGGACGGGTCCATGTTACAGTGGTAGGGACACACACACACACACACACGCAGACAGCTCACTAGAGCAGTGGCCGATATGATACCCGTAGGACAGGGAGGGTGCAGCAACATCAGGGCGGACAGAGAGGGATGGCTAGAAAGCGGTGATGCCTGGAGAAATAGAAAGATGAATGGCTTTTGATTCCAGTCCGCCCAATGGAGAGGTGCAGGGTAAAACCACACCAAAATTGGGAGCAGTACCCCAGACCGGAGCGAATGAAACCTTTGTCGATATGAAACAGTTGGCCACATGAGAAAAAAAACTGTGGTATGTTAATGTTATCGCACGGAAAACAAGCAACGTTTAGGAAGAGATAAAGGACGAAATTGCATCTTAACGTTATCAAATTTCACCAAGTTAATGCTAACAGATTCTGAGATGCTGCACAAGTCTGGATCAAGAGAGGATACATGTCAAATGTAAGAAGGAACGAGAATCAAAGTGACATGGGAAGGAAAGAAGGTTGAAGTGTTTACCTTAAAATCATCAACGAAAGTTGTGACAGAGTTATTAGATGCAGAAAGATCATCTATGGAGAGCAGGCACTAGGACAGACCCCTGAGAAACACCACTATTAACAGAATAAGACTTCCGTGGTGTAGCAGTTTGTGTTCCTGACCGTGACGCATTCACGAGCCGCCCACGGTCGAGCGCATAGGTTCGAAACCTGATTACGGCCGTCGGTCCAGTGTCAGCTCAGCTGTTCATCCACCCCTTTAAGAGTTGGTAGAGAGAGAGAGAGAGAGAGAGAGAGAGAGAGAGAGAGAGAGAGAGAGAGAGAGAGAGAGAGAGAGAGAGAGAGATGTAAGAGAACGTTCGTTTACCTTTCCTCGAACGTGTCTCCGAGGTCGTCCTTCCTCCACTTGGGGAAGATCCTCGACCAGAGCGGCCAGCCGAAGTACTCGTCCATCCTCGCGATCCCGGTGAAGGACAAGCCACCTATGCCAGCGCTGACCACCATAGCCCCGGCCATGATAGCTAGGAAGGTCAGCGAGCCGAGAGAGTCCGCGAGGTTGCTGAGACCTGTGGAAAACGTGTCGACCGCCGTCTTGGTGGAGAGCATAACGCTGTTGGCTGACGCTAGCATGTCCATTGTGTCCGGCTATTCACAACCACGGGGTCTTTATAGGTGACAAGAAATAGGATGAATAAGATTAGATGATCAACATGTTAATCTATAAATCGATTGCGAGAAGTAATGGATTAATAAGATTAGATGATCAACATGTTAATCTATAAATCGATTGCTAGAAGTAATGGATTAATAAGATTAGATGATCAACATGTTAATCTAAAAATCGATTGCTAGAAGTAATGGATTAATAAGATTAGATGATCAACATGTTAATCTATAAATCGATTGCTAGAAGTAATAGTAAAAAAAAAAAAATCTAATACCATTGTTGATGAGGTAAACCAGTGTTACATGCAAGCCACATTACGTGAAAATGTATCAATGAATTGAAAGCATATTTCTTTTATCCAAAGCATTTTCTATTCCTTATAAAGCCTCTTTCGTTCCTAATTAGAACTATGTCAATAGAATTCATTTGAAACGGCATTTACAGGGACAGGGAAAGGTAAATACATTTCTAAGACTATGTCTAATTTACGTATTAGAACATTTCAAATCAAGTATTTACATGTAAACTATTATCATAAATGTCCTTTTTCAATTTTCAATCAATGAAACTCAATATATCACAGTGCGAATGTGAAATTTGATATATACTACATGGAGATTTCAACTCCATTGTAAGTAGTAATCCTTATACTACATGGAGATTTCAACTCCATTGTAAGTAGTAATCCCTATACTACATGGAGATTTCAACTCCGTTGTAAGTAGTAATCCCTATACTCCATGGAGATTTCAACACTCTTGTAAGTAGTAATCCAAACGATTGTAATGAAATCTCCATACATTATAGTCTAGCCTCCAGAAACGGATGATCCGACAACGAGAACGTGAGAGGTTGATGACAAATGCAGTGTTCCGCTTGTTCTGAACTAATTTGCATATGATTAGCCCCGCAGACTTTCTTCTCCAGTGGAGCAGCATACAGGCGCTCGGAAGAGTACCATACGTTATTTAGTATAATTATACACATCGATTTAAAGATATTAGCCTTATATAAATGGTCAGATATTGTGTTTAGATCATAGATATTGGGAACATATGCACTTGTTTTTCTGAATTGCTTAGTATTTCAAGTTATCAGTTATTTCATTAACCAATCTCTCGGTTAATCTGTCATTTAATCAATCAGCCAGCTGATCTCTTAACTTTATTATCAACAATTCCGTAAATATAGAAATAGATCAATTAAGCAATCAGTCAGTTGATCAAGCCACTAATCAATCAATTAATCAGGTGATCAATCGCTTTTATTTATCACTTCATAAGGAAATTCATTGATTCACCAAAGCTTCACTTCCAAAACCCTCAAACTCTGCAGTGGAGTTCCCCAAGAAGCAGTTCTTTCTCCAACCTTCCTCAGTCACTTATTACTACATGACCAACCCAAACCTCCTGCAACCTGCACTGTAAAAGTCCTCTCATCATCAACAGACGACATGGCAGTCACATCACAGAAACCCTTACACAACCAATCAACAACAGACACGCAACTTTACATTACACTAGATATGAGTCGGATTTAATCCAAAGATTATGTCTGGCTCCCCATGGAAACCCACTGTCATCTTCTTAGTCCCACAGAGACACGATTCCATTCTGTGTTCCTCCCCTTAATCCTGGATGAACAACCACAGAACTTCAATACATATACATTTCTTTCTTCATCTATTCATGAATGTATAATCAATCCTGGACCAATGATTATGAAAGGCTCTTTGTGTTACCTAAGACCTCTTCTATGGCTCCTACGGCCCAAGGCTGCACTAGTTTCAGGAGCAGGGAAACGTAGACTCCCTTGGTGAGGAAAAGTTTTTTGACGAGGCTGTCTGTACCTGCAATGATACAACCTCGCCAAAGTGACTTTTTACTCGCAGTGTAACCTCGAGCGGGCGGAGACCGGTAACATTTTCTCTGTCTGTCTGTCTGTCTGTCTGTCTGTCTGTCTCTCTCTCTCTCTCTCTCTCTCTCTCTCTCTCTCTCTCTCTCTCTCTCTCTCTCTCTCTCTCTCTCCACACACACACACACACACACACACATATATATATATATATATATATATATATATATATATATATATATATATATATGTATATATATATATATATATATATATATATATATATATATATATATATATATATATATATATATATATATATATATATATATCCACTCACACACACACAAACTTCGGAGCAAAAAGCAAAATTTCTAACATTCGTAAAGATGATTGAACCTACCTAAGAACACCACAGTATCTAACACCGTCAGTACAGAAAAAAATCCTCGTGCAGAAGTAGCAGCAGGAGAGGAGAACGTCCCTCACCCACCGAGAGGACTGTAGGCCCTCACCCACTCACAGAAAGCCAGACACGAGACTGAGGAAGGTCTTGGCCTCTCTTAACTAGAACACACACACACACACACACACACACACACACACACACACACACACACACACAAGAGGTGAAACTCCCCCACGCGCACCGCTGACAATCAGTCATGTATACATGAACCTCTTTTTCTTTGTTGCTGCCCCTACAGCGATACGTAACGTTAAGGATGAAGCATTCGACGTAGTATGATAATTATGAACACGCTATTGCTTTAGATCAGTGTGAATAATTGCTTTAGATCAGTGTGAATAATTGCTTTAGATCAGTGTGGTTAATTGCTTTAGATCAGTGTGATTAATTGCTTTAGATCAGTGTGAATAATTGCTTTAGATCAGTTTGATGAATTGCTTTAGATCAGTGTGAATAATTGCTTTAGATCAATGTGATTAATTGCTTTAGATCAATGTGATTAATTGCTTTAGATCAGTGTGATTAATTGCTTGAGATCAGTGTGAATAATTGCTTTAGATCCGTGTGATTAATTGCTTTAGATCCGTGTGATTAATTGCTTTAGATCCGTGTGATTAATTGCTTTAGATCCGTGTGATTAATTGCTTTAGATCAATGTGAATAATTGCTTTAGATCAGTGTGATTAATTGCTTTAGATCAATGTGAATAATTGCTTTAGATCAGTGTGATTAATTGCTTTAGATCAATGTGATTAATTGTTTTAGATCAGTGTGATTAATTGCTTTAGATCAATGTGATTAATTGCTTTAGATCAATGTGAATAATTGCTTTAGATCAATGTGATTAATTGCTTTAGATCCGTGTGATTAATTGCTTTAGATCAGCGTGATTAATTGCTTTAGATCAATGTGAATAATTGCTTTAGATCAGTGTGAATAATTGCTTTAGATCAATGTGAATAATTGCTTTAGATCAGTGTGATTAATTGCTTTAGATCAATGTGATTAATTGCTTTAGATCAATGTGATTAATTGCTTTAGATCCGTGTGATTAATTGCTTTAGATCAGTGTGATTAATTGCTTTAGATCAGTGTGATTAATTGCTTTAGATCAATGTGAATAATTGCTTTAGATCAGTGTGATTAATTGATTTAGATCAATGTGATTAATTGCTTTAGATCAGTGTGATTAATTGCTTTAGATCAATGTGAATAATTGCTTTAGATCAGTGTGATTAATTGCTTTAGATCAATGTGAATAATTGCTTTAGATCAGTGTGATTAATTGCTTTAGATCAATGTGAATAATTGCTTTAGATCAATGTGATTAATTGCTTTAGACCTATCTGATTAATTCCTCTAGATTATTGTCGAAAGCCTGCGAAGCCTCCTCCGTCTCATTCATGTTTTAAGAAAGAATTTGTAAGGCTGGGGAGATTGGTAGACACAGTGGACGTGTGAATTTGCACTTGTCATTTTCTCGTCATCAGGAACTTTGGTGAGAGAGAGAGAGAGAGAGAGAGAGAGAGAGAGAGAGAGAGAGAGAGAGAGAGAGAGAGAGAGAGAGAGAGAGAGAGAGATTATATATCTCTCATACGGTGTAAATTTAACCTTGTCAAAAAGCTTTTGGGTCATTTCCAGATAGAACTGATGATGAAACCACAGCTCAAAGAGTGATAGAATCTCTGTCCAACGAAATATCTTCCGCAAACATTGATTCAGCAACGCCTTATCTTTTTTTTTTTTTGTATGGTCTCCCAAATGGCAGTTGGGAAATCATCAACATAACTGTAGATACAAGTAATCACAAATATTTCTCACGAGTACGTGAGTGTACCAGAAGAATAGATTACTGGATCAGGTGCACTGGACCGACGTTGGGCTAGCAATGTACCCAAACAAGTCATTACTCGTTTGTGGTCCACCAAAAAACCAAGTCACCGTTATACATCTTCCACTGATATGCCTTAACTGTACACAATAATGTTGGGTCGAATAAAACCCTGGTGTTTTTGTACTCTCTATGCCAGGGTTCTGCCCTTTGTGTATATAGCTTGTATGTTCAGGTTCGCTTAGGTGAATCGACGTATGTACATGGGTGCTTAGCGACGGGTGTATGTTGTAGATTTTTACGACTGACGTAGGGTATGATTCGCTGTGGGATGATATATGCACAGCTCTTCGTTCTCTCTCTCTCTGTGTATGAACATTTTCATCGTGAGCTTCGATGATCTGTGTAAATTTGTATGCATGACTCTCATCTTCAGTATATTTACCTTAGAAAACGATATATCATTGTTCTCTTTAGCGGCTGAATTTCAACGAACTCACAAAGAAACATGTAGTGATACCAATAATAATAATAATGATAATAATGATAATGATGATAATAATAATGATAATAATAATAATGATAATGATAGTAATAATGATAATGATAATAATATTATCATTATTATTATCATTATTATTATTACTATCATTATTATTTTCATTATTACTATTACTATCATTATCATTATTATCATTATTATTATTACTATCATTATTATTATCATTATTATTATCATTACTATTATTACTATCACTATTATTATTTCAGAGTTCGAAGTGACCCCCTCCCACATTCTGAAAAGATTTTCATACGAACGAAGCCAACCACGTCCATCGGGGCGGGAGGACAGGCCTTGTAGCATATCACTTTTGTGTCCATGTGGGGCGAGTGTAGCGCAAATGAGGGTAAGTTGTCGGTACTTTCGTTTTGGCGGTTGCGTCATGGGTATGAGGGAGTCTTGTAGTGTGGCGAAGTGATGTTCATGATGTTGGAGCGATGTGTTGGAGTGCACAGGCGTAGGAGGATAGGAGCAACTTGAGTGTGTCTGAGAAGCGTAGCTCCTACGAGATCTGTTGCCAAGAAAGTTGTTTATTATTTGTCGGTTCACTTCGGTGTACATATATATCGTCTGTATATATATATATATATATATATATATATATATATATATATATATATATATATATATATATATATTATGTGTTTAAGAACACGCCCATTATGAGGTCAATGTTGGGGCGGGTCATTCAACTGACCCACTTCTTCCAAGAGAAGTGAAGGCACCGTAGACTGTCTCTGGTGTAGGGGGGGAGGGGAGGAGGATCACATAACTTCGACTTCCTCTCTCCCTCTTGTACTCGTTCTCCTCTCTCTCTCTCTCTCTCTCTCTCTCTCTCTCTCTCTCTCTCTCTCTCTCTCTCTCTCTCTCACGGGGTCAGTAGGTCGGGTAGGGTGACATAAAGCTTGCCGCGGGACTTTTCTTGCGGTACACAGCTGGTAAAGTGCCGGGAGCATGAAGGAGGTAAGTGGTCAAACATGTTGAGAGTGGAACGTAGTGGTGTTGCTGCTGCGACGTAGTAATGGTGCTAGGACTTTGGTGGTGCTGGGACATGGTGGCGGTGCTGGGACGTGCTGGTGTTGAGACGTAGTAATGGTGCTAGGATTTTGGTGGTGTTGGGACATGGTGGCGGTGCTGGGACGTGCTGGTGTTGAGACGTAGTGTTGCTAGGACAGTGGTGGTGGTTCAGTGGGAGTATCTAGGGGAAATAGCACCTATGGCAAACACTGAAATTGCGTCCCTGGCTTGATTAAAAATGTACATACAGTGGATGTATATAAAAATGTATACAGTGCAATTATAAACTGTTGAAGAGTTAGGCCAAATTTGAATTTATATAAACTCTTAAAGACTTAGTTAATGACGTATTTGATCAAAATTGTAACGTAGAAGCGGTAATGCAACTGATAGTAGCAAAATAATACTATAGTTGAAACGTAAGCGAGTTTCTTTTTTATCTCACAAAACCAAGATGTTAAAAACGTCAATCAGGTATCATTTGTCCAAAAACAAACCTGTTGAGTGGCGCCCCCCTTCAAGTGGCGCCCTGGGCATCTGCCCTACCCGCCATACCATAGACACAGCCACTGTAACTATTACCTTCAACTTTTGGTATTTTTCTCAAAAGATAAGATTTCCTTTTAAAACTCATTATAAGAAGCATTCTTTCTTGCTGAATACAAATCTGGTGTTAAAATAACATATAGTCCTCTTAATGACACCTAATCAAGCTATTAAATTAAGTCAATCATAAAATATTTCTGATCCTTTGCATCTTCTTTACTGAGTATGTATCGGTAACTAAGAGAATTATGATACATTCATTTTTATTTCAAGTATAGAAGTGTTTGAACATCTTATCTTTCAATTTTGAAATGAAAAGTTTTTTGAGCTGAAAAGTACCCTGAATTTTTGGCATTTTCTCAGAAAAATAGATTACCTTTAAACAGTCATTATAAGAAGTATTTTTCATGCTGAATACAAATCTGGAGTTAGAATACCGTTTAGTCGTCCTTATGACATTCAGTTAAGCTATTAAATGAAGTCAATCTTAAAATATTTTCTGATCCTTTACATCGTATTAACTGAGCATGAATCGGTAACTGAGAGCATTATGATGTATTTTCCATGATTATTTCAAGTATAGAAGGGTTTGAATATCTTATCTTTCAGTTTTGAAACAAAACGTATTTTGAGCTAAAAAGTACCCTGAATTTTTGGCATTTTCTCAGAAAAATAGATTACCTTTAAACAGTCATTATAAGAAGTATTTTTCATGCTGAATACAAATCTGGAGTTAGAATACCGTTTAGTCGTCCTTATGACATTCAATTAAGCTATTAAATGAAGTCAATTTTAAAATATTTTCTGATCCTTTACATCGTATTAACTGAGCATGAATCGGTAACTGAGAGCATTATGATGTATTTTCCATGATTATTTCAAGTATAGAAGTGTTTGAACATCTTATCTTTCAATTTTGAAATGAAAAGTTTTTTGAGCTGAAAAGTACCCTGAATTTTTGGCATTTTCTCAGAAAAATAGATTACCTTTAAACAGTCATTATAAGAAGTATTTTTCATGCTGAATACAAATCTGGAGTTAGAATACCGTTTAGTCGTCCTTATGACATTCAATTAAGCTATTAAATGAAGTCAATTTTAAAATATTTTCTGATCCTTTACATCGTATTAACTGAGCATGAATCGGTAACTGAGAGCATTATGATGTATTTTCCATGATTATTTCAAGTATAGAAGTGTTTGAACATCTTATCTTTCAATTTTGAAATGAAAAGTTTTTTGAGCTGAAAAGTACCCTGAATTTTTGGCATTTTCTCAGAAAAATAGATTACCTTTAAACAGTCATTATAAGAAGTATTTTTCATGCTGAATACAAATCTGGAGTTAGAATACCGTTTAGTCGTCCTTATGACATTCAGTTAAGCTATTAAATGAAGTCAATTTTAAAATATTTTCTGATCCTTTACATCGTATTAACTGAGCATGAATCGGTAACTGAGAGCATTATGATGTATTTTCCATGATTATTTCAAGTATAGAAGTGTTTGAACATCTTATCTTTCAATTTTGAAATGAAAAGTTTTTTGAGCTGAAAAGTACCCTGAATTTTTGGCATTTTCTCAGAAAAATAGATTACCTTTAAACAGTCATTATAAGAAGTATTTTTCATGCTGAATACAAATCTGGAGTTAGAATACCGTTTAGTCGTCCTTATGACATTCAATTAAGCTATTAAATGAAGTCAATTTTAAAATATTTTCTGATCCTTTACATCGTATTAACTGAGCATGAATCGGTAACTGAGAGCATTATGATGTATTTTCCATGATTATTTCAAGTATAGAAGTGTTTGAACATCTTATCTTTCAATTTTGAAATGAAAAGTTTTTTGAGCTGAAAAGTACCCTGAATTTTTGGCATTTTCTCAGAAAAATAGATTACCTTTAAACAGTCATTATAAGAAGTATTTTTCATGCTGAATACAAATCTGGAGTTAGAATACCGTTTAGTCGTCCTTATGACATTCAATTAAGCTATTAAATGAAGTCAATTTTAAATATTTTCTGATCCTTTACATCGTATTAACTGAGCATGAATCGGTAACTGAGAGCATTATGATGTATTTTCCATGATTATTTCAAGTATAGAAGTGTTTGAACATCTTATCTTTCAATTTTGAAATGAAAAGTTTTTTGAGCTGAAAAGTACCCTGAATTTTTGGCATTTTCTCAGAAAAATAGATTACCTTTAAACAGTCATTATAAGAAGTATTTTTCATGCTGAATACAAATCTGGAGTTAGAATACCGTTTAGTCGTCCTTATGACATTCAATTAAGCTATTAAATGAAGTCAATTTTAAAATATTTTCTGATCCTTTACATCGTATTAACTGAGCATGAATCGGTAACTGAGAGCATTATGATGTATTTTCCATGATTATTTCAAGTATAGAAGTGTTTGAACATCTTATCTTTCAATTTTGAAATGAAAAGTTTTTTGAGCTGAAAAGTACCCTGAATTTTTGGCATTTTCTCAGAAAAATAGATTACCTTTAAACAGTCATTATAAGAAGTATTTTTCATGCTGAATACAAATCTGGAGTTAGAATACCGTTTAGTCGTCCTTATGACATTCAGTTAAGCTATTAAATGAAGTCAATTTTAAATATTTTCTGATCCTTTACATCGTATTAACTGAGCATGAATCGGTAACTGAGAGCATTATGATGTATTTTCCATGATTATTTCAAGTATAGAAGTGTTTGAACATCTTATCTTTCAATTTTGAAATGAAAAGTTTTTTGAGCTGAAAAGTACCCTGAATTTTTGGCATTTTCTCAGAAAAATAGATTACCTTTAAACAGTCATTATAAGAAGTATTTTTCATGCTGAATACAAATCTGGAGTTAGAATACCGTTTAGTCGTCCTTATGACATTCAATTAAGCTATTAAATGAAGTCAATTTTAAAATATTTTCTGATCCTTTACATCGTATTAACTGAGCATGAATCGGTAACTGAGAGCATTATGATGTATTTTCCATGATTATTTCAAGTATAGAAGT
Organism: Panulirus ornatus; assembly: GCF_036320965.1. Classification (NCBI taxonomy): domain Eukaryota; kingdom Metazoa; phylum Arthropoda; class Malacostraca; order Decapoda; family Palinuridae; genus Panulirus; species Panulirus ornatus. Next base: position 8,980,968 of record NC_092243.1, on the reverse strand, counting down.
GTTTGAACATCTTATCTTTCAATTTTGAAATGAAAAGTTTTTTGAGCTGAAAAGTACCCTGAATTTTTGGCATTTTCTCAGAAAAATAGATTACCTTTAAACAGTCATTATAAGAAGTATTTTTCATGCTGAATACAAATCTGGAGTTAGAATACCGTTTAGTCGTCCTTATGACATTCAGTTAAGCTATTAAATGAAGTCAATTTTAAAATATTTTCTGATCCTTTACATCGTATTAACTGAGCATGAATCGGTAACTGAGAGCATTATGATGTATTTTCCATGATTATTTCAAGTATAGAAGTGTTTGAACATCTTATCTTTCAATTTTGAAATGAAAAGTTTTTTGAGCTGAAAAGTACCCTGAATTTTTGGCATTTTCTCAGAAAAATAGATTACCTTTAAACAGTCATTATAAGAAGTATTTTTCATGCTGAATACAAATCTGGAGTTAGAATACCGTTTAGTCGTCCTTATGACATTCAATTAAGCTATTAAATGAAGTCAATTTTAAATATTTTCTGATCCTTTACATCGTATTAACTGAGCATGAATCGGTAACTGAGAGCATTATGATGTATTTTCCATGATTATTTCAAGTATAGAAGTGTTTGAACATCTTATCTTTCAATTTTGAAATGAAAAGTTTTTTGAGCTGAAAAGTACCCTGAATTTTTGGCATTTTCTCAGAAAAATAGATTACCTTTAAACAGTCATTATAAGAAGTAATATGAGTCTAAGGATAACCAACAGCACACATTCTTTCCTAACTGGAAACTTGCTAAAAATATTTACTCTTACCCTGGTCCTACTTGTGCCACAAGACTAGCTGGACCATGTACCAACAATGATCCTGGACCATTATCTTCCCCAGCTGTCAGAACCTTGAGCACACACTGTGGAAACAGAACAAGAGTATAATTTAAAATTCTTAAAAACTTTCACCTTGTTAACAGTGGCTACAAGCATAGCAACTACACCTGAGAGTACAGACATCTTTTGGAGATAGATACTTCAACACTATCTATCTATCTATTTGTATCTCTGATGCCTGTTCCCTTCAGGAACTTCCTCAAAAGGGTAACACAGGAAAAGTCTCCATAACTGGTGAAATCTAGTGCTGCTGCTTAGCCTTTAGTGATTCACCCTTAACACGCCACTAGCAGAGGGGCAACTCTTGCATACTGTTTTCAGAGGCTCCTAACTATAGTTCCTGCCTAATGTTCCAACCTATTACTTCTACCCAAAGCTTTCACCTAATATTCCTATCAACTACTAACTAGTGTTTATACCTAATGTTCCTCTCTAATGCTCCTATCTGTTATTTCTATCTAGTGCTCCTATCATCTTGCCAAAATAAAAGGCAAGTGCAGAGTGCCCACCACAGGAAACTCTAGTTACAAGGAATGGGTGTGACATAAGTGGTGTCAAGTGTAATGTGTGACAAGGAGAGATGTATATCTATTTTTCACTCCTCTGAATTTCATTCTATTCAAATCAATAACCAAAATGCTAGTCTCATAATCCATTAAATTAAAATCTAAATTCTGTTACTGAGTTAATATTCTGATGTACAAAATCTATCATTGTTAAAGGCAATTTTTCAAGCAAAATCATCAACTGTGCATTAGTTGCTTTATCACAACTAAATAACATATACTAATGGATGAAAAAAAATTGAGTTTTGTGAATATAAACTATATGGTGCACAACAATCACCCCTGAATCAGTTAATTATCCTATGAAATATCATAATCAGCACTGTTCCAAACACAGTTCTCAATGAGCTGATAACCCTGTTCTAAAGCCACTCAAGTGGTGACAAGGACAGTATCTTCTACAAGTACATGCATTATTTTTTCATGCAAAGATAACATATAAAGATTTTAATTTACCTCATCATTGATTTCATTGATTATGGCACCTAGGTAGTTCATGTCTCCATCACGACGATGATGAAAGTAAACCTTAGGTCTTGGATCTTGTGCCAAGAACTTTTGGCCCTCAGCAACTGCCAGGTCTTTCAAAGCTTCTTTTAGGGACCTTAAAGTACCTGCCAAGGAGATGGAAATGACCTGTTGGATAACAATTAAGCAAATATAAGATAGGTACCAAAAATGAAAATGCATTCATGGAAAAAAATAAAAAATAATTTGCTTAAATATATGCAGGCTGAATGTGTCAGGAATAACACTATAAGAAGGTGTGTTAGCAGGCACAGTATGACTGAGAGATGACCAAGGTGTGCTGAAATGGTTCAGACATGAAGAGGATGAATGTAGAAATACTGAATAAGAAGATCTATGCATCAAAAGTGGAGAAAGGATGAAATGGGTGGAGACCAATGCATTGGTAGGATGGAATGAAATATTGGAACCTAAGTCTTCGGCAGGGTGAAAGGTATACATTAGCAGAAACTAAACAGATTAATATGGCATATGAGGGGAATGTGCTGTCATTGAGTGGAGCCAGTGAATATGAAATAATGAAAGTAAACTATAGAACAGTCTACGAGGCTTGGCTGTGGATAGCAGGCTTTGGTTTTGGTGAAGTGTATATGGCAGCTACAGAGTGGATGTATGCAATAGTAAGGGTGATTTCTATCTGTTCCAACACTACCTCATTATGGCGGGTGAAACCAGCTGTTTCAGAGAAAAAGAACTGAAAATTGTCAAAGTATTTGGAAAAACAATTACCTCTAGAGATTAATAAGACAAAAATTCAGATAATACTGGAGACATGAGACTCCATAACTTGTTTCAATTTACTACCACAGCAGTTAATTTACCTATGTTGTGTATATAATTTCTCAAATACAAAGGTAATTGGAATATGTAGAATCTTCATCATCCATTTCAGTTACAAATTACAAACTTTAGCAGTCTGAAAACACTCAAGGCTGCCACAGCGAATATATGAAATTTGGGATGTCGATATAAGGAAGATCATAAATAGAACAAAAAAGTAAGGAGGAGTAAAAGAAGAAATCTCTGAGGAAGAATATAAACTCCACAAATATCTGGAACGTTACCCTGTTTAGTTCAAAAGATGAAGCTCCTACTACATCAGGGACAACAAAACTCCTGTTGTCTGGTCATTCTGTTTTTCACTTCAAGATCAGAATCTAGTCCAAAGAAACATACATTCTAGTATCATCCCAGATCAGATACTTAACAAGAGTGCACTTTATTCACATCTTTTACCTCTTACCACAGTGCAATTCCTCTGTAATAGTTAAATCTACTTAGATTTTAGTTTCTAGATTAGATTTTAGTTTCTAGACCATTACTTACTGCATTCATATATCCTTTAATTAGTCATCCTTTTTGCAAACTCACTCTAATACATATCAGTATCTAAATCAAAAACATAAACAAATTATGTGATCTCGGAACATTTACGACATCCCTTTTCTAATGGAATTTTATGTCACTTCTCACAAACCTACACAAGAACATAAAACATCCTTCTTCTTCTACATTCTTGCAAAACACTTGACCTAAGAACACTTATGATGTCACTTTTCTACCAGAATCTTATATCGTCTCATAATCCCTCACCCAATTTTTCAGGGACAATTATGTGGACCAATCATTTATGCAAACATCTTCCCACCTTTCTATCCATAAATTCCAATACTTAAAAAGGGCACTGAAAAGTTTAATCTATGATTCTGAGCTCTGTTTTCTAGGTGCTGCAAAAAATGAGTTGCATGTGTTAAATAATGTCAAATGTAATTTGTGACGGAGAGATTGTACATTTTTGGGCAAATTAAGTAGGTAAAAACTAATAAAATGTCTTAAGCACATATACACAGGGTATCAAGCAGAATACAGTGTAAAGACTTTGAAAGGAGACAGAGTTAAATAAATTACAATCATAAAAGTAAATGAAATTAAAATCATTTCAAATTCATACTTTTGAGGTCCTTTTGTTTTTTCTCCACCAGACGCAAATGGTCAGAGGGGCAAGAATGCAAGAGGGTATTCATATGACGCTCTCTGTCAACACACTCCCCAAGGTACCTGGAAAATGTAAGTAATCATTATATTTACTTAAAGGAGTAATATATTTGCCATATTTTCTGTATCTTGTTAGCCTTCTTTTTCTGAGTGTATTATGAGTGTGTCTGACTGTGCTATTTCTTCCATATGTCTCGGTCAGGAATCTGGCTCGAGCCCACTGTGTGATGGTAAATCCAAGACATACAGACACGTGGTATCATTGTCTTTGCACGTGCTTAAAATTGTAAGGTTTGAGACACTGTTAACACCTTTTGAAGATCGAGGCTATCATCTCAAGATATAAATGATGAAAATATGTATACCTACTTCATAACTACTGTATAACTAACTACAATCAAGCACTTTTGATCCAAGACAGAATCATGAACTACATAGTAAGTGGTTAACTAATGGAGAAAGAAAAGGAAACATGTCCATGCAATATTTCAATCGGCATAAGTAATTTTTACTAGCCCCTACATTATTTTCAATTAGTACATTACCTTTCAGGCTACAGAAGCAGGAACTGGGATAATAAAGGCAGTCTTCAAAGAACAGTTGAGGCTGCTTTTATTGCCATATTTACCATGAAAAGTAAGAATTAGAAAGACCATCAAGTTTAACACACTGAATTTCAGCAGCTCACTTAATACTTTCTAGGTGAGGAGGCTCTGTGAGTAAAGACCCTGTTAACAAGAGCCTGGTTAGAGATGAAGATCATATCAAGGACTGTAACTGCTTAGAACCGACAGATTAATGGCAGAACTAGTTCAGTCACTACAACAAATGGAAATGCAACATAAATGATTGTTTCATTTACAGATTAAACATTTCTTAATCAAATGAGAGTGAAGAGTGAGTGGACAATTAAAAGAAGAAGACGCTTCTACCTTTCTTCTAAATAAAATGCTTAAGAACATGAATCTTTTAAGTGGTATAATTGAGATTTCATCAGTAGTTCAAGCTTCTTGAACAGAATGGAGTAGAAGAGAATCAAGTCAGCCTTAATCTGATGTATCTGCCTCAATCAATAAAAGAAATATGGATAAGAGAAGATGATGATGTGAGGAAATGATCAGCTGAAAATTAATATGTATAGAAACCTGGGAGTTCATAGAACTTTGGAACAAGTTTCAGCTCATTCAGCTTGACACAATGGAAAATTTCAGTGCTCTTATATGGAGTAAGGAAAAGTTAATCTAACTATAAGAATTTCATCCTTCCTGCAAAATTAAAGTGACACTGCAAGAATGGTACAATCTGAAATTTCAATCATCTGTGCACAGCTTAAGACCAATAAAACAAGCATTTGTGGCACATATGCATTAAAACATTGTACATCTGCAGACAACAGAAACAATCAGACAAAAGGTGAAAACATCCGCTTCAGTGAGTTACGTGATCAACATTGACTTTGTGCATCATGACCCTTAATAATTACAACACTCCAAATATCAGGGTGTGAATTTCATCATTTTGTGGACAATGTTTGCCTATAAACACGAAGGAGCACATTGAACATTCTACAGACCCTTCGCAGGTGCAAAAGGAAACAAAAACAATTCACTATGAAAAAGCACTTCAACAAACAATTCTGATACTGCACTACACTGCAATTATTACTAAACATATTCAAATTAAGTTTTAAGATGATTCTTGATGGAAACATTGATAAATTTCTATTGGACTTAAAAATCCTTCATAAATTACACTCCTACCTGAGGACCCTGGCACCTGCCACAAAGAAAAGCAGTGTCTTGTTAGCCTTCCCTTTCTCTGTATGAAGCAGCTTGATTGCCTGTATGTCTGCCAGGTTGCATACATGTGTACCACAACACATATTAGCATCTACATCCTGGATAGTAACAACACGTACTGGACCTACAACATCATCTGGCAAGCCTCTGGTTCGAATCTGTTCAATAACAAGTAGTGTTGGTTACCCAATATCCTATTTGGTGAAAGAAAGCAAATGAACTTCTTCATATGGTATACTGAATCAATTCAGCACATGCACTCACAGAAGACAGCAACCAAGAGTTAAAGAAAAAAACATAAAAAAGGAGTATTCAAATCTGGAAAGACAGTATGCACAGGCAGGTGTATTTTCATGCAAGCTAAAATGAAGCATAAGTATTGGGTACAAGAAAACATTTTTGATAAAGAGGTTTCACACATTTAAAAATACGACTAACCTCTTTCAGCTCAGTGTCTGAGGCATCATATTCCTTTACATAAACTGCAGTAGCATCTCGGATTCTTTGGTTCACAGCATCTTCAACTGCAGAAATTTCCTCATCAGGAATTTCCTCAGTGTCAAGCTCAATATAAGACACAGACTCAGCTAAGTACCAGGAAGTTGTAGCATAACCATATATGGAGTCAGCAATAGCTGCAAAGTAAGAAAAAAGGGAATTACTCTTATCGAGGCAAACTTCATTCCACTCTAACGCTTGAAGCTGCAGGAAGGATTAACTATTACTACTCTATTCTTAAGGCAGCTACAAAAATAGACAAATTAGGAAAACAACAAAAAAAGTAATTCATTTCATACTCTGCTGTATGTGGTACAATGATGAGGATATAATCATTTCTTAATGTTTATAAGGCTGAAAAGTCCCAGAGTACTGAAGAAAGTATATAACGAAGCAAATACAGATATGGTATAAGTTTTCAGGAAATCAGTGAGCTAGCAAATTAGGTGTACTGGCAGCTCAAGAAAATCAGTCATAAAGTACTCTTACTTTAAGCCGTGTGAAAAATAATTTTACCTTTGGGGAAAAAATGTTACATGGGATCAGAAGTAGATATTCCAGGGCAAGTAAGGACAAATAAAAGTTTATGAAGGAATCTAAAAGACTTGATATAGTAACAGAAAATAATATACAATGCAAATGACAATAGTAAATTTCTATGAAAGAAGGGGAAGGTCTCATGCTAAAAGTCAACTACAACAGCACAGCAAGTCTGTAATGGTCTAAAACATTTCAGTAAGAGCTAACAACAAAATACCTCATTAACCACATTCAGACTTAGATTAACTGCGAAGCTGTGGACTGAAACTCCAAACTAGCCCTCAAGGATTGCTATCTATGCTGTTCCTTATACTGTACTGAAATATGTACATGTACTGTATGTAGTCTTTTGCATGTAGGCTAAGCCATCACTTTCACACACTCAAAATTTCTTGAGTACTTAGCAAAATCATTTTGACAACCAGATCAGTGCATGTTTCTAGGACCACTTGTAAGCCATCACCATATGTGCACGTGGTTAGTAGCGAGTGTTTTGGGACAAATCTATATTCACTAGCCATTCTAAATACCATAGATGGTAAGATGATATGCAAAGACAGGGAGAATGCTTGTTAGTTAACCAAAAAGAAATATAAAAGTTATGACACCTTTTATATCTCTTTTCCCATCTAAGCAAGGTAGCTTCAAGAACTGGCAACTGAATTTTTGAGGAAAAGTCCCCATGTGCCACATTCTTCTATTCCCACTTTCACAAAAAGAAAATACCAGAGGGTATGATTTTAAGCTCCCTGCCTTTGTCCCACTTACCTGCTTTCTATGACAAGTAGAAGATATTTGCAGAATATTTTCCCTCCCTTACTTCCAGGATATGCCATATATTACTCGTACATTTTTTCTTTCTTGGTTATCAGTTTCTATTCTCAGGCAAAAAATTTAAAAAATACATATAAAACAGTCCTTTTGAATAAAAATATCTGAACCCAGGTATGGAAAGCCTAACTATTCTAACAATTCATCTAAACTCCCAAACAATAATACTAAAACATGCTCAACTACTCACAATCTTTAAAGATAAACTTAACAAGTACTAATATAGTATTCTCTATCTCATCATCCATCTTAAGGTAAATGAACTGTTGGCCAAGATTAGGTTAATTCAGATAATAGTCCCAGCTACAGACAAGCCACCTCTTGCATGAACAAAAGCAAGTGGCTGTGAGCACCTACTGAATAATCTTAAAATGCAAGTATCATCCCGTTGGCTCAAAACCTATTCTATATATTAACCAATTCTCCAGAAAGAAGTCTAATTACATGGCAGATGCATACACGAGAAGGCAGCTACTAGCCCTACTGCAAACAAATCAAAAGAAATACAAGGGAATATTCTTAACATCACTGCTTTTAATATATGAAACAGCAAGTAAATATAGTCATATGGGACATATATATATATATATATATATATATGAAACCAGCTAAACAAACATCAAAGCTAATGCATACCTGTGATGAGGTGTTGAGCTGTATGCTGCTGCATGTGGTCATGTCTGCGTATCCAATCGATCTCTTGGGTGACCAATGATCCCACTTCAAGTGGCTTTTCCAGATAGTGAACAGCATCTCCACCTTTCCGAATTATACGTAATACAGGGATGCCATCTACTGTACCACGATCATCTGGCTGTCAAATGAATATTTCAAAAATAGGTTCTTAATTAGCTGCATCACAGTTCTTAAGACATTAAAAGAGATGGCAACATAATCTTTTAATAATATCATGCTTTTTATTTCTCTATAACAGTTACTGAAAAAACAATTGTCATTTTTCAAAGAAAATGAAAAATATCAGGCTCTTAGTACAACTATGAAAACTTCCAATATAGTTAGCAACATTCAATGTGAAGGCAAAGGATGGTACATGTTGTTAATGTCGTATTCATACATTATCTCATAATACTGAATGCATACGCTGTCTCCTACTTACATTGTACTTTCTGTACCAGTTCCTAATCATGTTCTCCCAACAGACAAAACTAAACACTTTTCTGAATCCAAAGTTACACCACCATTAACTCCCTTCTCAAAACATCAAATAATTGTACACTATAGCCTTACCTGACCTCCTCCCTCAGGAAACATAACTGTGTCTTCAAACGTTGTTTCATAGCAGTCGACTTTCTTCTTTTTACTATTTTCCACAACATCTAGCTTGGCAGGGTTACATGCGACAACCTTTGTTGTGTACTGAAAAACATAGACCCTTACAATGATGCAATTTGCATTGTAACTCTTGTCTTTACATAACAAAAAAGCATATACTACCACTACTAAAAAAACAATTATAAGAACTTTGTTTCATCTCTGACAGTTTCCTGATGGCTTCCTAAAACGTTTGACATAAAAAATTTGATCAAGGTTGTATGGGAATGTGAAAGGATTAAGATAATAATGGTAAATCAGCAAATGATCATCAAAATGAGCCAATAAATTTTAATAAATTCAATTACAATTAAAAAGCAGTAACCTTCACATACAATCTTAACAGACCAAATACTCTGGAAAAGATGTAAATTTCACATGTCTTCAGTATTCAAATTCAAGTAAATTGGAAACAGGAATCATAAAGATGAGTATCACATACTTGCAAAAAAAAAAAACTATGTCATCAATCTTTGCTAAAGCATTTCTAATGATGGGGAAACAACATAAACTGTTAGCAATTTTTGAAGTTCATTCTAATAGAAACATATATATATATAAGTAAACTGAATAAAACCTGGTTAGCCTTAATGCAGCAGGACATAATGGAATTATGAATTATGTATCAAACATATAACATGAGCTACTTAAATCATACTTTCTATCTTTCAGATTCTGTGAGAGTCAAAATGCTTAATCTAGTGATCAGATTATCATAACTAGTTATTCTGGCTTAGAAATAATGCAATGGACTTTGTTTATATGAAACTTCCAACACCAAACACTTTAATCATCTTTCATAGCTCTAAAAAATGAAGTCACCATTACGTAAAGCCTGAAATCTGGTCTGATAAGGTCAATACTAATAGAACTACATATGGGATTGAACTCAAAGCTAACAGTAGCCTTACTCTCCCATGGGGAGCCGGTGTTTGCCTATCCTTCGGCCTGGGTTGAGTACTCTTATTCTACTTTAACAACTGATTCAGTAACTAAACAAAAGTTTTTACATATACTCACTGTTTTCTCATAGGAATGACGTTGGCAGTAAAATACCATTGGAAGAAACTGACGGTATATTACACTAATAACAGTCCAGAAGCAGATTGCTGTTATCAGTGGGAGAATTGGCAATGCTGGGAAGGAATGTGGAGTATTGGTAAACAAAGTCCAGGGGATACAGGCTAGGCCTTTATTGGTAAACAAAGTCCGTGGGATACAGACTGAGCCTTTATTGATAAACAAAGTCCAGGGGATACAGGCTGGACCTTTGTTGGTAAACAAAGTTCATGAGTTACAGACTGAGCCTTTATTGGTAAACAGAATCCAGGGGCTACAGGCTGAGCCTTTGTTGGTAAACAAAGTCCAGGGGATACAGGCTGGGCTTTTGTTGGTAAACAAAGTCCAGGGGATACAGGATGGATCCTTGATGAACTATAATAAAAATGAGCTATGTATACAATTTTTGCGTTTGTAAAAACCTAGTCAAATAACCATATGCAAATCTTGAATATCTTTAGGTGCTAAAGATAATTCTATGAACATAATCGCTCACATTGCATATATTGTCCATGGCATATCCCAGTGAATGCAATCCTTGAATGGCTACTCTAACTTACAAGATGTTACCAGTGCTTTCTTATCTTGCCTGCAGACATATATTCCTGATCATGTTTCTATTTCACACTCATGATAAACACACGAAATTTCTATGGACACATTTCGCAGGCTGTCACTACCAGCTACATCTGTGTGTGTATATATATATATATATATATATATATATATATATATATATATATATATATATATATATATATATATATATATATTATATATATATGGGGATAGAGGAGAAAGAATACTTCCCACGTATTTCCTGCGTGTCGTAGAAGGCGACTAAAAGGGAAGGGAGCGGGGGGCTGGAAATCCCCCCCTCTCTCTTTTTTTTTTTTTTTTTCCCAAAGGAAGGAACAGAGAAGGGTGCTGGATGAGGATGTTTCCTCAGAGGCCCAGTCCTCTGTTCTTAACGCTACCTCGCTGACGCGGGAAATGGCGAATAGTATGAAATATATATATATATATATATATATATATATATATATATATATATATATATATATATATATATATATATATATATAAGCGTCTGGGGTAAACCATGGAAAGCTGTGTAGGTATGTATATTTGCGTGTGTGGACGTATGTATATACATGTGTATGGGGGGGGGGGGTTGGGCCATTTCTTTCGTCTGTTTCCTTGCGCTACCTCGCAAACGCGGGAGACAGCGACAAAGTATAATAAAAAAAAAAAAATATATATATATATATATATATATATATATATATATATATATATATATATATATAATTTTGGGTAGTGACCCCATCAGTTTTATTGAAGTTGCTAAACAGATTGGTTAGCTGCTATTATCCCTCTATGTAAGGTACTCTTCCTGAGAGTAAGGGGTTGCAACCCAAACTTTTCAATGAAAAGAGTTCTCTCTGCCTCGGATTTATGACTGGTTGTTCTCTCTCGCGGTAGAAAAAAAAAAATGCTATTTCTACTCTTCTAGTAAAGAGTCAGGAACAGACAATTGAGCATTACAGATTTAAGCTTCACTTTGCTCTCAACTTTGCGCCTTCATCTGAAAAGTAATGATACAGAGGAGAGAATCTTAGTAGTTAAGTATATTTATCTGCACTGTAATCAATCTAACCAGTTTGAACCTATGGGGAAAAGAGGGTAATATGGTGAAGGACAGTAGTACACATAATGTACAAAGTTTACAAAGATATGATCATCCTAGATATGACTGAATTTGTAGCAAAACTTAGTGCTCTGTAATTGTTCTTTTGGTGCTGATGTTGGAAAACCAATTAAGTATACGAAAATCTTAATATTTTAGAATATCCATTTATATTGTATATTTGCTAGTAGTTATGTGCGCTCAATTCTGTTTGGGTTTTGTTCACTAAACGTGTTTAGTAAAGGTGTTCGCTGCAGATGTGCGTTGGCATGTCAACATCAGTCTTTACAGCTGATTCACCTCTTAATATCGCCTGGTTTATCAAGCCTTGTACCAGCAAGAAGGACTTTACTAGTTAGCCCTAAGCTAGAAAAAGAAGCAACAAAATAACGTACAAAAATGATCATGATCAGTGACTGGAAGTGACCAAGACCAAACTGAAACAAAACCAATGTCCTATGAGGGTGCCGGTAGCTTCTTCCCTAGTTACTTTGACTTATCATGCCAGAATTAAACGACTTGTACAAACAGTTGTGCAAGAAATACAAGATTGAGGAACAAGCCTGTGTTCAGGAAGCCCTAGCCAAGTAAGTAGCTTTGACCTAGCAAGTTACGTGAAACATTTGATAGCATTAATAATTCGTGAGGACATTATAATTTACTAGTTTCGCTGTGCCTGAGAATTAACTTTAGATATTGGATATTGCTAACCTCCAAAGGTAGCATAGTATCTAGGGAAGAGAATAAAGGTTGTGGAGCATGTTAGTAAGTTGCATACTTTATTACATAAGATGTTGGTAAAGGCTATGAATATCATGGAAAATATTGGGTGGTCAAGACATAAACATTCAGCAAAGGGTTTTCCTTATATGATAGCAGACCACATGTATAATGTAGTAGGTATAATTTGACTTTAATACTGAGAATTAAGGTAAATTTCAGATAGTAAGGGATGTTAAATGAGGTTCATATAAGTTCTGTTGATTTGTAAAGGTTCTGCATTTAGTTATACACTAACTAAGCACACGTTTTCCCTATTTTTTGTAGTGTTCATCCCTACTAGCTTATATATTAAATTTTTTTTTTTTTTATACTTTGTCGCTGTCTCCCGCGTTGGCGAGGTAGCGCAAGGAAACAGACGAAAGAAATGGCCCAACCCCCCCCCCATACACATGTATATACATACGTCCACACACGCAAATATACATACCTACACAGCTTTCCATGGTTTACCCCAGACGCTTCACATGCCTTGATTCAATCCACTGACAGCACGTCAACCCCGGTATACCACATCGCTCCAATTCACTCTATTCCTTGCCCTCCTTTCACCCTCCTGCATGTTCAGGCCCCGATCACACAAAATCTTTTTCACTCCATCTTTCCACCTCCAATTTGGTCTCCCTCTTCTCCTCGTTCCCTCCACCTCCGACAGATATATCTCTTGGTCAATCTTTCCTCACTCATTCTCTCCATGTGCCCAAACCATTTCAAAACACCCTCTTCTGCTCTCTCAACCACGCTCTTTTTATTTCCACACATCTCTCTTACCCTTACGTTACTTACTCGATCAAACCACCTCACACCACACATTGTCCTCAAACATCTCATTTCCAGCACATCCATCCTCCTGCGCACAACTCTATCCATAGCCCATGCCTCGCAACCATACAACATTGTTGGAACCACTATTCCTTCAAACATACTCAGTTTTGCTTTCCGAGATAATGTTCTCGACTTCCACACATTCTTCAAGGCACCCAGAATTTTCGCCCCCCTCCCCCACCCTATGATCCACTTCCGCTTCCATGGTTCCATTCGCTGCCAGATCCACTCCCAGATATCTAAAACACTTCACTTCCTCCAGTTTTTCTTCATTCAAACTCACCTCCCAATTGACTTGACCCTCAACCCTACTGTACCTAATAACCTTGCTCTTATTCACATTTACTCTTAACTTTCTTCTTCACACACTTTACCAAACTCAGTCACCAGCTTCTGCAGTTTCTCACATGAATCAGCCACCAGCGCTGTATCATCAGCGAACAACAACTGACTCACTTCCCAAGCTCTCTCATCCCCAACAGACTTCAAACTTGCCCCTCTTTCCAATACTCTTGCATTTACCTCCCTAACAACCCCATCCATAAACAAATTAAACAACCATGGAGACATCACACACCCCTGCCGCAAACCTACATTCACTGAGAACCAATCACTTTCCTCTCTTCCTACACGTACACATGCCTTACATCCTCGATAAAAACTTTTCACTGCTTCTAACAACTTTCCTCCCACACCATATATTCTTAATACCTTCCACAGAGTATCTCTATCAACTCTATCATATGCCTTCTCCAGATCCATAAATGCTACATACAAATCCATTTGCTTTTCTAAGTATTTCTCACATACATTCTTCAAAGCAAACACCTAATCCACACATCTCTACCACTTCTGAAACCACACTGCTCTTCCCCAATCTGATGCTCTGTACATGCCTTCACCCTCTCAATCAATACCCTCCCATATAATTTACCAGGAATACTCAACAAACTTATACCTCTGTAATTTGAGCACTCACTCTTATCCCCTTTGCCTTTGTACAATGGCACTATGCACGCATTCCGCCAATCCTCAGGCACCTCACCATGAGTCATACATACATTAAATAACCTTACCAACCAGTCAACAATACAGTCACCCCCTTTTTTAATATATTTTAATATTTTATTTTTTTATTAAAATATATTAAATGCTGGTTAAAAAAAATGACCCTGCCATACTTCCTTAGTATTAACCTGTAGATGCTGGTTGTTCTGCAGAAAGTTATTCACGATTTGGGCAAGGAAAGGTCTTCAAAGTCTCTTTAATTTATCATAATATGAAAAAAATGCATGTAGAAATAAAGAATATGTATTTTCAAAAGAGTGAGCTAACATGACTTACAGGGCCATGGTATAGTGCTTAAGTTTTACATAGAGTCCACAGTGAGAGTTGGCAGAGAGAGCAAAGAAGGGATAGAGGAAGGGTAGAGAGGAGCCTCTGATGCAAATACAGAACACATTCAAGAGGTGATTCATTCTCCAAAGTTAGCATTACCAGTACCATTACATCTGTAAGGTGCTCATTTACAGAATATGGGGAATGATTAATAAAAAGAGTTCTCATTACCTTGGATTTGTGAATATTCTTTGAAAGAATGGAAAAGCTGTATGCACTTGATTCATACCATGTAACTGGTAATAAGGTAAGTTATACAGGATATGTATGATACTGTAAATTCAACAAAGGAAGAAATATTTATCTCCAGTATGCATGGATGAAATGCCTACCCTAAATTTAATAGATAATTTCTATATATGTTTGTACTAGCTTCATAATTTTTTCTTTTCCTTGTAACTGCATGTTGACATACCCGTAACATTAGGCTTATAGAAAAAAGTGATATTATTTTTTTTTTCGCTGTCTCCCGCATTTGTGAGGTAGCGCAAGGAAACAGACGAAAGAAGTGGCCCAACCCACCCCCATACACATGTATATACATACGTCCACACACGCAAATATACATACCTACACAGCTTTCCATGGTTTACCCCAGACGCTTCATATGCCCTGATTCAATCCACTGACAGCACGTCAACCCCGGTATACCACATCGATCCAATTCACTCTATTCCTTGCCCTCCTTTCACCCTCCTGCATGTTCAGGCCCCGATCACACAAAATCTTTTTCACTCCATCTTTCCACCTCCAATTTGGTCTCCCACTTCTCCTTGTTCCCTCCACCTCCAACACATATATCCTCTTGGTCAATCTTTCCTCACTCATTCTCTCCATGTGCCCAAACCATTTCAAAACACCCTCTTCTGCTCTCTCAACCACGCTCTTTTTATTTCCTCACATCTCTCTTACCCTTACGTTACTTACTCGATCAAACCACCTCACACCACACATTGTCCTCAAACATCTCATTTCCAGCACATCCATCCTCCTGCGCACAACTCTATCCATAGCCCACGCCTCGCAACCATACAACATTGTTGGAACCACTATTCCTTCAAACATACCCATTTTTGCTTTCCGAGATAATGTTCTCGACTTCCACACATTCTTCAAGGCTCCCAGGATTTTCGCCCCCTCCCCCACCCTATGATCCACTTTCGCTTCCATGGTTCCATCCGCTGCCAGATCTACTCCCAGATATCTAAAACACTTTACTTCCTCCAGTTTTGCTCCATTCAAACTTACCTCCCAATTGACTTGACCCTCAACCCTACTGTACCTAATAACCTTGCTCTTATTTACATTTACTCTTAACTTTCTTCTTTCACACACTTTACCAAACTCAGTCACCAGCTTCTGCAGTTTCTCACATGAATCAGCCACCAACGCTGTATCATCAGCGAACAACAATTCATATTAGAAAAGTTTCAAATATTCGTTATCCTAACGGCTGCGTTGGTGATATAAAAGCTTCTTAACTTTGATGTGTTTGATTAGCTCACTTCTCATATATATTTTTCAGTAACATCATATTAACAAGAATGGTTTTTGTGTTGGTTTATTGGATTGGTTCCTTGTTCAGAAATCTTTAGATCATTACAAAATGTTTATTTCTCTTACTGGTTTACACAGTAAACTAATTCAGCTGATGTGTTAGTTTTTGAGTTTTCTTTACTCTTTTAAATGGTCATATCTGATTACTCTGCTTTACATACAGGGATGCCATCTTAGACCTCTCTAACCAGACATTGGATGTGGGCACTTGTGCTGTACTTGGCAAGATTATGCAAATATCACATGTTATCAGTAAGGTTAGTATGTTGATTTTATATAGCAATTGACTGGAAGATGGTTCTTTGATTTATTATAGCTGCTAGTATGCACTTTGACCAAGAATTCTTGCTGCTTGACTAAATGTTGACGAGCATTCCCAAAATTATTGTTGATTAAGGAATTTTGATATGTTCACTTTCTCAAGACAATTTTTGTTTAAGTTTACATAAGCATTATAATGATATAACTGAATTAATGTGTTGTGAAACCTTGTAAATTATGAATGTTAGCGGAATTTGTACCAGTTAAGAAAAAGATTTTTGTATATCATGTAAACCCCAATCAGGAATGAAGTGATATAAGATAGGATGTACTGCATTAGTATGAAACCAAGATATGTACAAATCTTTTTTATGAAAACTTAGTAGATGTCTTTCAGGATAAACAATTTCAAAGTAATTAAAGAATTGCTAGGTATAATGCATTTTTTTTTACAAGAATGGAATATGTTTAGGTTTGGGATTGATCCATTAAGATCCACCATGATGGAACTTGCAAAACTTTTTCTCAAAAAGCCTAAATGGTTACTATCTAAGGTTCTAGTTTTACTGTAATTTTTTCATTTTCTTGTATGCTGTATCCTATCAGTTACTTGTTATGATCTCAGTTTGTCTATTTATCCTAGGTTCAGGTAGGGAGTGTCTTAAGTTAAATGTCATAACCCAGCATCAGAATCTGTTGATTTTTCTAATAATAGCTTTATTAGGTTAAAGTTGATCTTGATTACGAATTTGCAGCAAAGTATAAAACAACAAAATTCAAGAATTAGCCTTTCTTAATTCAGGCTTGGAATTTATCCAAGGATATCATTATTTTATACAAGGTGTAGTCTCAAGAATTTCCTTGACCTGATAGGGAGGTAACAGGTAGAATACCTTTTTTTGTCCCTGTGGTCTAGTCTCCTAATTCTGCCTGGAGGATTGCCTTGCTGCTGATGAAACATCTTTGTTAACAGGAGGGATGCTCAGCGAAGGAATGCAACATGAAGATAGTACCTTTATCTTTGGCACTGCTGCAAAATTTGTCACTTGAAGACAAAAGGAGTCTTATGGAATTGTGCCATTTCCCTTTTCCATCATTTTTATTGTACCTTTTATGGCTCAGGATGAGTTGCCACCAAATGGAGACTCCTCTATTAAGGGGGAAAAGTATAATTAAAACGTAAAATTGTATGAGAGCTTCTCACCATCATCCATATGGGAGCACTATAAGCCTCTAGTCCTATTAGAAGAGGGATATGAATTTCTGAAGTATGAAAAACTATTTCTTCACCGGAAGGAAAGCCTCACATGTGTGGGTTATGTTCCCATTCTTTCCTTCCCCTCCTCATCTATGTTTCTGTGAATTTGACCAGGATGGTTTGTATGTGCCAGCAATGGGCACATGGACAAGGCCATTCTTAGTAGGGTAATGAGCCCTTCTGTCAGACATTGTCTTATCCTCCAGGGGTAGAAGTGGGTGTATTTAAGGAAAATTTGCCCCAGAATGTGTTTGATGGCTGATGTGCTGTCCTTACTGTACTTCCTGATTTTCCTTTCTGCACCAATAAGGCTTTTTATCATCAACTAATCCATTTAATGTTTTGTCACCGGTGCACATCTTACCTCTTTCATCACTCACCCTTCATGTAAATCAGCAGATTTTTAATTGATAAATACTTTGATACACAGAATTTTTACATTTTTCTTTTCAGGTGAGCTTTGAAGACTGTTTATTAAAAGAAGATGGCATCAAGTCAATCTTACTTGGATTGTGTGGCAATTCAACTGTGAAGACACTGTCGCTAAAAGGGAACAGCATCCAGAGTAGCAGCACCCATGCTTTAGCTAAAATGCTGAGGCATAACACTACCATTGTCAGGTCTTTTTCATGAGCTTTCTATATTTCATAGTATTTTCAAATTTTAGGATATTGTAATTTCTCTCGGAATCCTTTTTAGAACATTTGTTTGAACTTTCATATTTCTTCTCTTTTTGGTGAATGGTCACATCCTTTACTTTTTTCTTTTTTTCCATCGTGAGAACTGCCTAAACTGGATGAATTCCCTCAAAAAAGTACAAGGAAATCAAATGGGTAGCACATACCAGATACATGTATTTGCAAGCAACTTTCATCTCTCCTTGCTTGATGTACTATCCCCTCCATTTCCAGCATCCACTTTATGGTGTAACTCATTTTGATTCTGTCCTCAAAGCCATTAGCACCCTTTCTAGGATGGTGAAGTGCCACACAGGCTCATAGAAGATTGTGGAAACTATCAAGTACAATGCGAGCACGGAGTTTCTGCTTTATCATTTGAACAAGGAGATGAGTGCATGTTTTATCCACAGTATTGAAACTGCACTTTTCATTTTGTGCGTGATCAGTGTGAGCTCTGTAGTACTTTAAATGTATTAGTCTCTTTGTTATATTATGGTGACTTTAGAGTTTTATTAATTTTGGAAGATGAACTGTGTTTAACTGATTACTGAACTGGTGAGTCAGCTTGTGTGCTTCTGTATTGGCTTGTGGGACAAACTGTTGAGAATTTTGATACTTACTTTTTTCTGCTCTGAAGGAGGTATCTCTGATGATTTTGCAATTAATGGTTAAAGCTCACGTCAATGAACTAAATGGGGGATAGGGTTGTCACTAATGTCAGAAGAGACAATGACTTAGGATAAAATGGAAGATGATTCCTTGCATCATGTTAGAGCAACAGAACATACTGTATTGTATTGTAGAATTTACACCATAATTTTATAACTTACCTAACTTTATGTAACCAAAGAGTTTAGAAAATATTCAATAAAAGAATAGAATAGCAGACTTTTCAGCCAATTTCTGGACAAAATTGTGTTTCATGGCATGGTTGTTAATTGCAGAGATGCATTAATGTTGATAACATTAATGTAAGAATTAACTTTAAAGCAAAATGCATGTTCATCAGAGCACTCTGGATCACACATCAGTGGATTTGAAGAATCACCAGTTTCTACTCATGAGCCTTAAAATCCAAGAATCTTCAACAATATTCATATAGGACACACTGAAGAATCTTGAAATACTGTGATTCCATTGGATTGTATTCTTTTTCATCCGAGAGCAGTCCTCATGCAGCATTGTGGTCTCTTAATTTCTGCATTAGTTTTAGTTTTCTTACTTGATAAGGAAACTGTTGTGGAATGTTTCAGGTACACATATTATGTTGCAAAGTACTCATAGAAGTGAAGATTAATCCTAAGGAAAATACATTTATGGCAAAAATTTATTGAATTATGGAATGATAGATGGTTAGAATTTTGGTCTAACTTAATCTATTTATTTATATTATTTTATGAATCAATATATTCTGAGATATTAAGCTGGGATGATTTAAGAGGTAAGAGAATGTATTCAGCTTTATCATGATAAGTACAAATAATGATATGATCTGGAAGCTGTAGAATATTTTAAGTGTGTAATAGCTTAAGTGAAAAGTATCTATTGAAAGTAAAATTTGCAATAGATGTGGTGAAAAGCTATAGGATTATGTGAATGTCAGGGAGTTTGAATTGTGGCCAGATTGGATTCCATGAATCTGTTGTGGTTATGCAGTTTTTCAATGTGAGTGGCAGTGGATGAAGGTATTTGCTATGCACCTTCACCAGAGAGTGCTTAAGGGGAATGAGGGTTTGGGAAACTACTCTTATGCTAGTAATTTGCCTTCACTAGTGTTATAGTCATTATTTTTACTCTAACTTCAGATGGATGACAATGAATACTAATTCTCTATATATTTTAGGCTGTCATTGGAGTGGAACAACTTAGGTCTATGCCCTGGGAGTTTTTCTTCTTTCTGTGAAGCCCTCGGTAGTAATTCGACCTTGCAATACCTGGACCTTCGAAGTAACCAGCTTGGAGTAGATTGTGCCACACATCTAGCTCGAGCAATGGCAAGAAACTGCAGTATATTAACCCTTGGTGAGTGGTGTCATATGTTTTAGATCCCGAAATCAAGTATCCAGCAGATAACTTGATATGCACTCTTGGTGAGGGAAAATATACTTCATCTTTTGGAAGTTGTTTATGATTGTCATGATACATAGACACAGAGAAGTTTTGCTGACAAGTCTCAAAAAATCTGAGAATTGATTTGCATGTTCCTCATCTTGATAATAGTCTCAGCCAGGTGAAGGATAAATCTGAGAATTACTTTTTAAGCTTTTCTTCTTGATATATTCTTAATCATTGTGTATGATGGAAAAATACAGATAACTGGCTATTTTCAGATTAGCTAATAAATTCACACTGCTAGGTCTTTATCTTTTCTAATTTTCAGTAATGTACAAAATAGTTGTTCAAAAAGTAAGATTTCCTTACTCTGTTATGGCAATACTTGTCAAAACACTACTTCATTTTGACATCCCTTTCTCTATAAAGTTCCACGTTACCTTTGGGTCCTTTGCACCTGTGTCCACTCATTTCACTCATACCCAGTAGATTGTTCTTCCTACTTGTTTTAATACCTCTCCATTCTGGCATCCTTTTCACTCTATCCTTCCATGTTAATTTTGGATGTTCTGTGCACTTGTGTCCACTCATTTCACTAATATCCAGTCAATTGTTCTTCCTTCTTCCATTCTACTCTCCTCTGCACTTAAGTTGAGATGAAGTGTGAATAAAAGCAATGTTATTTATTATACTTGATTGCCATTTCCTGCATCAGCGAGGTGGCACCAAGAAACAGATGAAGAATGACCCATCCAGTCATTACACATATACATACATAAACTCCCATACTCATATATATACATACACATATCAACATATACACATAAACATACATATACATAGACATATACATATATATACTTTCTTTCTTTCATACTATTCGCCATTTCCCGCGTTAGTGAGGTTGCGTTAAGAACAGAGTATTGGGCCTTTGAGGGAATATCCTCACCTGGCCCCCTTCTCTGTTCCTACTTTTTGGAAAAAAAAAAAAAAAAGAGGGGAGGATTTCCAGCCCCCTGCTTCCTCCACTTTCAGCCGCCTTCTATGGCACGCAGGGAATACGTGGGAAGTATTCTTTCTCCCCTATCCCCAGGGATAATACATATATACACAAGTACATATTCATGCTCACTTGCCTTCAATGCATTCCTGGCACCACCCTGCCCCACAGAAACCAGCATCACTGCCCCCTGCTTCCGTGAGGTAGTGCCAGGAAAACAGACAAAAAGCGCCACAGTCATTCACACTCAGTCTCTAGCTGTCATGTAGAATACACCAAAACCACAGCTTCCTATCCTCATCCAGGCCTTACAAACCTTTCCATAGTTTAGCCCTGACGCTTCATATGCCCTGGTTTAGTCCATTGACAGCAAGTCGACCCAAGTATACCTCATTGTTCCAATTCACTCCATCATTATACTTGATGGCTGTTTCCCTCATCAGCAAGGTAGCACCAGGAAACAGATGAACAGTCCATCCACTCATATGCATACATACATACACATATACATATCAACATATGCATACATACATACACATACACAGCAATATGCATATATACACATGTACATATTCATACTTGCTTGCCCTCATCCATTCCTGGCACCACCCTGCCCCACAGGAAACAGCATTGTCATGGGAAAGTGCGTATATGTATATATATATGTGTATGTTAGTGGATGGGTCTTTTTTTGCCTGTTTCCAGGCGCTACCTCATTTATGTAGGAAACTGCAATCAAGTATAATAAAAGAAAATAAAAACATTCTCTTATTGCATTGATACATCTTGAATATCTGTGTAAAAACAGCATTTTTTTTTCTTCATGTTATAGATGTAAGATGGAACAGTATGAGCACAGCAGGTGGAAAGGCCTTGTTAGAAAGTTTACATCATAATAAGACGCTTTCCAAACTGAACCTAATAGGAAATAACATCCCAAATGAAGTTGTTGCAGCCATAGGTATGTATTTTTGAAAGTTATATATTTTTTGATTTTGCATTAATTTATCTTTGGTTGTCATCTGTTTTCATTCATGCATACCTCTTTCTCATGTATTCTTGATTTCACATCCTTTTCCAGCATTCCCTCTATGTTTTAACTTTGATTATTTCATATCTCTGCACATTTCGTATTTATAGTTGCACAATATTTGAATGGTTAGAGTGATTGACCTTTATATATAAGATTATGAGCTTGATCTCTACCCTTCAGCTGTCTAATTTGTTACAATTGGATTAACCCAGCTGTGAGTGGAAGGGTTACCATCTATTTGATTTTCTCAGAATATTCCCAGCTTTTACCATCAAATTCCATGCCCCTATTCTTCATGATAAATTCTGTTATCTAGAAATAATTATTTCTTTCAAAATGAATGTTTGAATTAGCCATATACTTGTGCTGTGCATAACCATCTTAAATTGTGTATACACATGCACATTATAGCATGTGCTTGCAACTTCTTATAGAACTGGCAGGAAGGCACCCTGTTCTTACTTGCACTTCGTATGACACAGAAACATTTTTATCAGAATCTTTTATTTAGATATACTGTTTAAAGATTACTAGAGTATATGATAAAGAATTGTCCTCACCATGAAATCTAAGTTGGGTATTAAGTTTGTAATGATACAAAATTTTGACTGTTCAAGAAGATTTAGATTTTGAACATAAACCTAGAATTGATAACATATACTTCTTGGACAGATGCACAGCTAGTTCAGAATAGTCGTTCAGCTATAATGGTAAAGGAGTATACCAGTCGGACTGATATGTTGAAACAACAGCTGGAGGACCATGAGAAGAGCTCAGCTCAGCAAATTGAACAACTAGAACATACATTAGCCCAGACAGACTTAGCACTGAATAAAACTATTAAGTAAGTAATTTAGTGTAAGCTGTGTTCTCCTGTGAATTAGGTAAAGCTGGAGTGAAAAAGTTAGATATTATAGAGTGAGAGATGAATAAGAGGAATTTGTGTATAATTGTGCTTTGTGATTCACAGGAATGTAAAGGTTAGTGCAAGGTATGCATTTCAGGTATATCAGTATCATAGCAAATTATTTTTCAGTAATGAGTTTATATCTGAAACTTTGATTAGATTATATGAAGATAAATAGGAGGTTAGATTTGATATATTGATATATGCGAATTGTATGTCTAGTTTGTACAAGCTGCAAATATTACTATTAAAGATTGAAAAGAAGTTGAAATGGTTTAACATGAATACAGTTAATGTTTGACAGATGTGTCAAGAAGTAATACAGCTGTATTCAGTCCATTTGACTTGTAGCCACTCCTCAGCATTTTAGCTATTTATATGCTGTTCCACGTGGCAGATGTTGCAAATGTGAACAAGCATAATGTGGATGGGATGTGAGTGCTGGTTACAGAAATGCTCTGTGGTTGAAGAAACAGTAGAAATGGTGCAAACCCATGGTTTTAGTCTGTGGGTTATGGGGGTTAGTGGGGATAGGCAAAGATATAAAGTAGGAAATTTATAGAAAGTTTTGTTTGCAACTGTTAACATTTTCCTTCACTTATATACCATAGTATGTACTATTTGCATGGGATAAGAACAGGTGCACAAAGCCATGAACAAAATGTTTTATGTGAGAAAGCTAAAATTTAGCAGAAAATTGGATGACTGTTTTTGTTTCCCATTCTGCATGGCTGTTGCTTGCTGCTGTTTCATTGTAATTCTCTGTGAGAAATCTAAAATACATTATGTACAAAACTCTTCAATACAGTGTGTAAGGGCTCAGCTGATGAATCTGCATATGCACATAGGTTTATTGATCTTGGGACATGAAATAAAGAAAGTTTAAAAGTAATATATCACTAACAATAATTACCCAATGAGCAAGAGAGATAAGAAAATATCCCACCCTCTTTGGGAATGATTTAGTATGTTTTGTTATCTGTCCTTAAGGACATTACAAACATGTTGAAAGTACTGAGGACATAGATTATAAATGCAAAGCATGCCATCATGCAAGATTCTGGAGAAAGGAAACAAAAGGGCCATTTTTGAAGTAGGTGAATGTGCAAAATACATCTCTTCATGTGTAAACACAAGTACCAAAAAAAACAGAGGAAGGCACATACATGTATGGTAGCAAAACCAGTGTTTATTGCATCAGGAAGCATATTAAAGATAAATGAACTAAGTGACTTTTACCTACACATGTGAGTGAATGTGGCCTTTCTTTGTCTTTTCATGGCACTGTGTGAAAGCAGGAAATGGCAAACAAGTATGAAAAATGAAGACTATTCCCCCACGTTCCACATAGCTGATGTCATGACCATACTAGAGGACTTTGAGAGGGTCAGTGACATCATGCCTATATACTGTGCTCTCAGACCAGACTCTCTGAGCTCTGTCTATCTAAAGAAGTGCAGAATACCATTCTTGGACCCTGGTATATTCTCAGAAAGCTTAGAACTAACTTACCTACCCTCACTCCATAGAGGCAAAGTTAAAGCTGTTTCAAAAAGACAGTAACCAGTAGCGTTAATTTCAGATATTCAATTCCACAAAAAACCTTGTCTGTCTCATTTATATTTTAATACCTTGTCATCTCTCCTTTGGCCTTGATTGCCATATGCAGATATTTTAGCATGGAATTGGCAAGATTCCTGAGGTGTTCTTGCTTCATATTTTGGATCCATAGGTTCTTGATTTCCTGAGTGAGGCGAGACACTGTTGAGGTGTTGCAGGAAGCAGCTACCTGATCATGCATTCTGAGTACTCAGTGCACTAGAAATCTCATGGGCATTCATGTTTTCTTGCTTCTGGTTGAGAATTCAGGCTTTCCCCTTCATAGAAAGGTGAGAGCCAACCAATTTGAAGCACAGCTGAAAGAAATACAGCACCCAGAAGTGAAATTCACTGAATGAAGCAATAGCAATAAACATCATTCCCTCAAGTTAGCCTGAGACAAACTGAGGCAGGTTGCTGGTGCTCACACTGCTGGAAACTCTAGCCTCAGCAACATGATGTATTATGAATTCACCCTGAGAATATCATATACTTGTACCCACAGTAAATCTTAGCCTTGTATTACCGTGGAAAATATATTGGGGTGGAAAAAGCATTTTGCAGATACTGTAATTAGAACATTTAAGAATTCTGAGATGCAAGTTGACTTACTCCATAGAATTGAATAATCTACATAATCCAGAGCAACTGGTTTCTGGGCTGAAAGCTCATACCTGTCACTGTTGCTCAATTACTGCAATGGAACTGTAGAGGCACTGGAGAACTAATAGTATGTCTATGACAAAATGCAAATAATTTGTATAATAAAACTAACTAGAAAAGGAGAAAGATGGATGTACATCTTCCTAGCTAAGAGATTACAATATGCAATGGATACTTTTCAGTGTCTTTATGATGCTCAGGGAACTGTTCTTGCACCTTTGTCTTTTTTCATTGTCATATCAGACACAAATGCAAGCACATACCAGTTTCATATCATACTTTCTTTGTACTTGATACCAGAATAACTGTGAAAATCTCTTAACTAAAGACCTTCTTTCCTGAGCAACAAGAAGGCAGATATATGGAGCATTTGTTAGGAGTCATTGCATATATCTTCTGTAGGAGTAGCCATTAAGTTTCATTTAGCCTAAACTAATGAAGCAGTGGCCATGCTAGTGATCCCCAAGGATGGGATTTTCTTAACTGGTATAACAGACTTGACCTGCTGGTCTCAGGAATATTTGCTGTTCTCTTGCAGTTGCAGGAGGCTATCTTTGATTTACTGGGTTAAGCCTGTAAAACCAGAACCAAGGATAGTCATAAAACAAGTGAGAGAGCCACTCTTTAAACATCCTCAAACATATTCTTTCATCCTACACAGAATAACTCATCCATGAAAACAATGAGCCTTGACCTGTCCCCACTAGCAGTTCATAGTTGTAAAGTGGTTTGTGATGCTCACCATTCAGCAGGCAAAACAAATGCTATTAGTAACACATTCCTGGACATTGAACATCAGTTTACAGATACATGTTGGCATGACCCATCTTTCCCAGGTATAGAAAGTTTGTAAGATTTGAAGTGGTAAAGGAGACTTGGCATTTCACAGTCAAGCATTTCAGCCTAAGCCTTGCCCCAGCTGTTTTATTCAGCATAGTAAAAACCATCCTTTGATCTCTTTGCTCTCTTAGGAGGAAAAATTTTGAGGTACCTGGACTGCTACTTAGTCATGGCCTTTTCTGAGGATGAATGCAGTCATATTAGGATATTGTACAGACAGTATCCATCTCAAGCTCTTGACTGATTCCTGAAAAACCAAGCATTAAGCAAAACAGCATGAAGCTGGGATTATTATCCCTTAAGAGATATTACAGCCTTGATTTGTTACCACAATCCCTTCTTTGTAATGTTAAATGATATGAGATATCATAAGTATTATGTAATAGTTTACATTAGGCATTGTTTACTGCTAATTTACAACAAAGCAGTAGTGTACACTACATGAATAACTTGGGGTATTATCCGTTTCACTGATTAGTTGAAGTTAGCTCACCTCTCAAACATATCAGACTGCTCCCAGTTGGCAATAATTGGCTCAACACCAGAGCCTCCAGGATAATCTTTCTTTAGATCCTCATTTAGAAGTGGCTTTCTGTTTAATGGCGTTGTGCATTGATTTCCTTTCACAACTATTTTGATAATGTATAATTTTGTGGCAATTATTCATATATATATGTGGAATATGTGGGAAGTATACTTTCTCCCCTATCCCCAGGGATAATATATGTATATATATATTTTTTTTTTTTTTCTTACTATTCGCCATTTCCCGCGATAGCGAGGTAGCGTTAAGAACAGAGGACTGGGCCTTTGAGGGAATATCCTCACCTGGCCCCCTTCTCTGTTCCTTCTTTTGGAAAATTAAAAAAAAAACGAGAGGGGAGGATTTCCAGCCCCCCGCTCCCTTCCCTTTTAGTCGCCTTCTACGACACGCAGGGAATACGTGGGAAGTATTCTTTCTCCCCTATCCCCAGGGATAATATGTATATATATATATATATATATATATATATATATAAGTTAAGAGTAAATGTGAATAAGAGCAAGGTTATTAGGTACAGTAGGGTTGAGGGTCAAGTCAATTGGGAGGTGAGTTTGAATGGAGAAAAACTGGAGGAAGTGAAGTGTTTTAGATATCTAGGAGTGGATCTGGCAGCGGATGGAACCATGGAAGCGGAAGTGGATCATAGGGTGGGGGAGGGGGCGAAAATTCTGGGAGCCTTGAAGAATGTGTGGAAGTCGAGAACATTATCTCGGAAAGCAAAAATGGGTATGTTTGAAGGAATAGTGGTTCCAACAATGTTGTATGGTTGCGAGGCGTGGGCTATGGATAGAGTTGTGCGCAGGAGGATGGATGTGCTGGAAATGAGATGTTTGAGGACAATGTGTGGTGTGAGGTGGTTTGATCGAGTAAGTAACGTAAGGGTAAGAGAGATGTGTGGAAATAAAAAGAGCGTGGTTGAGAGAGCAGAAGAGGGTGTTTTGAAGTGGTTTGGGCACATGGAGAGGATGAGTGAGGAAAGATTGACCAAGAGGATATATGTGTCGGAGGTGGAGGGAACAAGGAGAAGAGGGAGACCAAATTGGAGGTGGAAAGATGAAGTGAAAAAGATTTTGTGTGATCGGGGCCTGAACATGCAGGAGGGTGAAAGGAGGGCAAGGAACAGAGTGAATTGGAGCGATGTGGTATACCGGGGCTGACGTGCTGTCAGTGGATTGAATCAAGGCATGTGAAGCGTCTGGGGTAAACCATGGAAAGCTGTGTAGGTATGTATATTTGCGTGTGTGGACGTATGTATATACATGTGTATGGGGGTGGGTTGGGCCATTTCTTTCGTCTGTTTCCTTGCGCTACCTCGCAAACGCGGGAGACGGCGACAAAGTATAAAAAAAAAAAAAAAAATTATATATATATAAAGGAATTGCATTAATACACAGAGAGAGCATGTTCCAAACTGGAAAGTTGGAAGAAGAATTACGATCGAAATCTTTGGAATTAGAGGCACTGGAGGCAAAATATGAACTCATAAACTCTGCCTTACGATTGAGCCAGGAACGAGTATCTGTTTTGGAGGCAAGAAATAAATTTTTGGAAGAGGATCTGCATAAATGTCAGGAAGCAGCCTTGTTGCAGACTAAGAATGACAAGGAGGTAAAGATTACTTTTATATATTTGTCCTTTGTTTTCTGTTATATATATGATTTACAGTTGTGAGTTCAGTATCTTTAAACTAGGAACCATGATATTTGTTTTGGTAATCTGCTTTATCTCTTTGTGTTTCTATTTTTTTGTGTGAGAATATCAATTTTCTATTACTGCACTTACAGTAAATGTGTACAGTACAGGGAGTTCTTCATTCATGGCAACCAATCTCTTAAACTTTCCTTACTGTCATACAGTTTTTGATATTCTTAATGTTCCAAACAGGAAAGTTGGAACTCATATTCAAAGTCTCTTCCCTTGTCTTGTTCCATTAATCTATCCCTTATCCTCCCATAGAAGAACTTCTCATGTTTGACCTTACATCTGTGACTTTTCACTGATTTTTCTTTATTCAAGTTGCAGTAATGTCTTCCCTCTTTCTCCTAGACTTCTGTATGTGTAAGTAGTTGCTGATCATTTCTTTTAACTCAGTTCCTTAATAAGATTTGCTGTCATGCCATCCTCTGGACTTTCTTTTATCAGATTCATGTATTTTCCTTATCTTTCTGTACTCATTTCTTGCTTTTATACCTTTCAGATTTTGCCTGGATATTATGCTGCACATATCTTCTCTTTGGTACATCTTTGTTTTCCTTAGCATTGTGATTGTGACATCTTTCAGGTAAACATGTCTTGCTCTCTTCTGATCATTCTCCAGCCCTGCCAATATTACCCCCTATTATAGACTTCTTAGAATCATCAATAGCATTGTTCTGAATGCTGACTTTAATTCCATTTCTCAGTTTGCATTCCCATAGATATTGTCGAGGCCTATATTATTACCACATTTGTATCTCCTCTTAATGCTTGGATCCCCTTTGATCCTTCCATCGCTTCACCAATCACATAATCAAATTCAAGCACTAGATGATTTTTTTTTTATATTTTCTGTTTGCATTTAGATTACATTCCCATAGATATTGTTGAGGCCTATGTTTTTCTACACTTGCTCTCTTCTTAAAGCTTGGATCCCATTTGATCCTTCCATCTCATCACTAATCAAATATTCAAATTCAAGCACTACATGATATTTTTTTTTGTATATTCTGATTTATGTTGCTGCACATAAAGATGAAACTTATGAGCTTGGAAGGCTTTTTTTTTTTATAGAGTATGTCATTATATTTCTCCCTTTAGCTTTAAACAACAGAAAATTTACTACTTTCTTCTTGTCAGGAACATGACCTCTTTAAATGGTTCCATATGTTTTTCAAAACCATTTATTAGCACTACACTTATACACATCATCATCTCTTCACCACTCCATTTATAACCTTATCTCCAACAGTTTTAGATGAATTAGTGCTCTTCTACCCTCCTTTTTTGTAATTTCTTCCTTTTCCTAGTACCTATGACATGTCACACTCTTCTGAACTCAGATTCTACTTGACCAACACCCATGTTTCTCATGTCATCATCACCAGATAGTTTTTAATGTACTCGCTCCACTTAGTACAGACTAATTTTTGTTGAAAACAATCAGTCAGACTTGTCTAGGACACCCTTACTTTTCATATGGACTTCATTTCTTTCTCTTTGTACTATCTATATCTGATGTCTGTTCCCCCCTCAGGAACTCCCTCAGGGGGTAGCCATGGCAGTAAAGTCTCCATAACTAGTGAACTTTAGTGCCTCCTCTTAGCCTTTAGTGCTTCACCCTTAATGGGCCACTGGCAGAAGGCAACTCCAGTGCAGTGTTTGCAGAGGCTCTTACCTAATGCTCCAACTGACTACGTCTACCTAAATTGCCTGCTGAATGTTCCTATAGCACTAATGCCCGGAGTTACATTTATTTTTCATATCCTTTCACCATTTACATTTTCCTTAAAGACTCCATACTTAACAACATTCCTCAGAATTAAGATATTTTATTCCTGATATTGAATTTAGTATACAATAAAGCACATATGGCATTTTTTGAAGTTGTTGTAACATTATTAGTTTCAGTTTAATCATAACTAATTATCCAGATATTGATGTTCCCAGAGAGGGTTAGATAAGAAATTCCAGGAAATACTGTGCATTCACAAAAAATTTTGATTTAACACAGACTGAGCATTGTTGTGAAGTCTAAGATAGAATGTAAGTTAATATTTTTTTCTTTTAAGATTTAGAAGTGACCAAGCTGTGTAACCTTGTTTCAGATACTTGATCATGCCAGATCAGAGCATAATCAAGAAGTAAGGTCACTACAAAAGACAATCGCCCAGCTGGAGTCTCAGGTTGGCATGTGCAGTCTTTCATGTATTGCATAGTGGGTAGTAATTTAGTAATGTATTGCTTGCAGAAATGAGACCCCAGACCCAACTCTGCAGGCTTATTAGCCTGGTTGCTTATGTGAGCATAGTTTAGGGAATGGGTTGGTTATATTTGTTTATCTATATTCAAATCTGGGCTGATTAGATCAGCCTTTTTCCTGTAAAGGTAATGGTTGTTGGCAATGGCTGTCACAAGGTGATCCTATCTTTGAGGGGCAGAAGAATCATACACTCACAGATTATTTTGGAGATATTACAATAATATTTCTAGAGAGAGCAGGGCTTTCTCACCCTTCTTGATCACTTTTTGATTCCTGTTATAAAGAAGCAAGTAAAAGTATGGTTTAAAACATTTATCTTGCTTTCTTCAGTTAAGAGATGTCATTATATCATAGTCATATGACCAATTTTTATATTTTCAGGTTGGTGACCTGGAGTTCAAATGTGCTAATAAAAAGGAACAAATCTTTGATTTCAAAGAAACAATCTGTTCGTTGCAGTCGGAGGTGAAAGGCACCAGGATGGAGTGTGATGGTTAGTGTGTAGAATTATTCCTTTTTGTTTTATCACTCATCAGGTAGAGATTCTGCATTTGTCTAGCATTTCAGCCTTGGGTGCACTTTTTTCATAGATTTTTTTTGTACTTGATCGCATAATTGAGCTAGTGCCAAAAACAGATGGAGAAAGGCTGCTTCTGCTCACGGCCATTCCTAAGCTGGTATGTGTAAAGCAGCAAAACCACAGCTCTCTATTCACAACCAGGCCCTTTACACTTTTTCATGGTTTACCCCAGATGCTTCACTTGCCCTGGTTCAGTCCATTGACAACACATTGACCCCAGTATACTGCTTCATCCCAGTTCACCCTATCCAGTATATGCCTTTTACCCTCCTGCACATTGAGGCTGCGGTTGCTCAAAATTTTTTTCACTCCATCCTTCCTTCTCCAGTTTGGTTTCCCAGTTCTTCTTTTCCCTCCACATCTGACACATATATCATATTTTTCATTCTCTCTATATGTCCAAACCATTTCAATTAACCCTCTTCAGTTCTTGTAACCACACACTTTATATTATCACATCTCTCTCTTACCCTTTCATCACTAAATCAATCAAACCATGTCACACCATATATTTTTCTCGAACTTTTCATTCCCAACACATCCCCCTCCTTCACACATTCTTATCTGTAGCCCATGCCTCACACCCTAAGCCTTTAAATCATCTTTTACTCCATCTTTCATGTCCCCTTTGGTTCCCCCTTTTCCTTATTCCACTTTTGACATGTATACCTCTTAGTCATCATTGCCTTACTTATCCTATCCATATGTCCAAACCAAATCAGCATACCCGTTCAGTTCTATCATACATACTCTTTTTACTAATATACATCTTTCTTACTCTATCATATCATATTCCATCATCCCTACTCACATGACATATTGTTTTCATACATTTCATTTCCAACACATTTGTCCTATTCTGTACTTTTTTGTGTAAGACTCGCTCCTTCCCTCCACACAGCACTGACAGGACTATTATACTATCAAACATACCCATCTTTGCCCTCAAAGACAGTGACCTCTCTTTCCACACATTCCTCAATGTATCCAAATACGGACAATTTTTGTAGATAAATTCTCGTTCATGCATAATGTCAACATCCCTTCATCACACTTTTTTAGTTTCATATCTCCCTCAGACATACATCCCACTACTTGGCTTTCCATTACATACTCACATATCACCAACAAGGTAGACTGCACCTGCACTTGGTTTTACTCACAGTTCATTTGACACCAGTACCAACACTCGTATTTGTAAAAACAACTTTATGCACGTGCAATGTTCCTTCTATTCCCATGCTATTTTTTATCTTTGCTTTTCCCAGTCTATCTACCTTTTTGGTTTTCCGCTTCCTTTTTCATTGAAAATCAGTTATTCAGCAGCTGGAGATGTATTTTACTGTTTTTGTGAAATGAGTTAGATTCATCTTATGTTAGAAATGCACTCATTTTACTTATAACTAAGGTATATTGTTAATGATAAGAACTTATAGGTAGTGCTGACATCACAGAATTGACATTGAGTGGGTAAATGTGTGCATATATGATGATAGTTTGGACTTTTATGCCTATTTCTTGTTCCTAGACATGTTGGCTACCGAAGTTGGGAAGCACAAAGAGTCTATAAGGAACATCGAACAGCAACACAATGCTGAAGTACAACGAATGAAGAATGAACACCAACAGTTGGAGGTATATTTACCCATATATTGGCTATTCATTGATTTTGATATTTGTTAATCAGTATATTAGCAGCTTTGATTTAGTGATGAATATTTTTTCTTTTAGATTTTGTCTCTTAACTCATATTTGAAGAATTTATGGAATGCTTTATTTGATATAGTAGAATATTCCTCAAATGTTAAACTTACTGCCCAGTCTTTGCTTTTCTCTTTGGTCAGTATAGAGAATGTTACTAGCATTATATTGAAAAATCATAGGGAGGCATAAAGGAAGGTTGTAGAAAAGTTATAAAGAGATGTGTTGGGCCATTTACAGAGTAAGGTTGCCAAATATCTATCACAAATCTTGACAGAAACCCTGTTATATCATAAGTTATTCCACATTGTCATCCAGACTTCTTAGAGATAAGATATACTGTGCCTAGATCCACCAAGATCATTCAAGTCACTGTGTCTACTTAAGTTTTCTTTTTTTTTTTTTTTTTTTTTTTTTTTTTTTTAGACTTTGTCGCTGTCTCCCGCGTTTGCGAGGTAGCGCAAGGAAACAGACGAAAGAAATGGCCCAACCCCCCCCATACACATGTACATACACACGTCCACACACAGAAATATACATACCTACACAGCTTTCCATGGTTTACCCCGGACGCTTCACATGCCTTGATTCAATCCACTGACAGCATGTCAACCCCTGTATACCACATCGCTCCAATTCACTCTATTCCTTGCCCTCCTTTCACCCTCCTGCATGTTCAGGCCCCGATCACACAAAATCCTTTTCACTCCATCTTTCCACCTCCAATTTGGTCTCCCTCTTCTCCTCGTTCCCTCCACCTCCGACACATATATCCTCTTGGTCAATCTTTCCTCACTCATTCTCTCCATGTGCCCAAACCATTTCAAAACACCCTCTTCTGCTCTCTCAACCACGCTCTTTTTATTTCCACACATCTCTCTTACCCTTACGTTCCTTACTCGATCAAACCACCTCACACCACACATTGTCCTCAAACATCTCATTTCCAGCACATCCATCCTCCTGCGCACAACTCTATCCATAGCCCACGCCTCGCAACCATACAACATTGTTGGAACTACTATTCCTTCAAACATACCCATTTTTGCTTTCCGGGATAATGTTCTCGACTTCCACACATTTTTCAAGGCTCCCAAAATTTTCGCCCCCTCCCCCACCCTATGATCCACTTCCGCTTCCATGGTTCCATCCGCTGACAGATCCACTCCCAGATATCTAAAACACTTCACTTCCTCCAGTTTTTCACCATTCAAACTCACCTCCCAATTGACTTGACCCTCAACCCTACTGTACCTAATAACCTTGCTCTTATTCACATTTACTCTTAACTTTCTTCTTCCACACACTTTACCAAACTCCGTCACCAGCTTCTGCAGTTTCTCACATGAATCCGCCACCAGCGCTGTATCATCAGCGAACAACAACTGGATTTTTTTTCTGAACTATCAGATCTACACATATAAATTGCTCAGATCTGTGGAGAAAAATTTAAGATGCATTGCATTTAGTTTTTTCAGCATTCAGGTCACTGAGTAGAGAGTTTGCCTCTTTAGTCTAACTGTGAGAAGAAACAAGGATGAATGTAAGTTCTCTGAAATAGGTTATATTTAGGCAATCCTATGAAAACAAGAGGGAATTGATTAATGAAATATTCTCTCTATAGAATCTTAGTGGTTGCAGTAGACATGTGCGATATGGTAAATTTTTTGGATAACATCGTAATAGATACAGTGTTCAAAGTATGCAAGGATCTTGTAACAACAAACAATGTGCTAAAATTCAAAGTGAGAACAGATGCAGCAAGATTTTTTTTCCAATAAACAAGCTTAGTGATAACTTAAGAAAGCTAGGCTGCAGATGATGCCAGAGGAATGGCTTTTGTTTTTGTGCAATGTAGGCATTTTTCATATGAAAATAAGTTGAGAATAGAGACCTTAGCCCCACCTGATGAATGAATTTAATGTCCAAGTGAAATAATTTTAGAAGTTGAATGAGTGTGGAAACTCAAGTTCACTGCGTCATACTTGACAGTAGTTGAGGATGTGTATGAGAGACTGAGAGACTATGTGCATTTAATCCACCTTATATAAATAAGAATAAAGTTAAAGATGATAAAGATAGGAGTAGCATATTTGAAAAGGTGATGTAGTGTAAAAGTTATGAGATAAATGAGGTTTCAGAATCATTGTATTTGTAAAGGTGAATGAATTTGTGTGAATATGCATAATCTGTGATGTATGTTTGAACTGCATCTTGTGTTTGTTTAACAGCCTTCACAAGTACAGATGCTCCTTGACTTATGCTGGGGTTACATTCCAATAAACCCATCGTAAGTTGAAAATATCATGTCAAAAATACATTTAA
Source organism: Panulirus ornatus (assembly GCF_036320965.1). NCBI lineage: Eukaryota > Metazoa > Arthropoda > Malacostraca > Decapoda > Palinuridae > Panulirus > Panulirus ornatus. The sequence goes on along the minus strand of NC_092243.1, from coordinate 8,945,296 downwards.
TACAGTAAGTCTAACCTACCAAACATCATAGCTTAGTGTAGCCTACCCTCAAACATTTTCAGAACACTTACGTTAGCCTACAGTTGGACAGAATCATATAACAGAAAGCCTAATTTATAATGAAGTGTTGAATATTGCATCATTGTAAAGTCGAAGAATCATAAGTCAAACCATTGTAAGTCGGGAATCATCTGTAAATGATATTTTTATTATCTTTACATGATATACAATAATAGATTTGATTAACAGGCAGAACTGAGGGATAAGCTGTCAAATTCTGAGACTGTGAGAAGTGAAACACATGCAGAAGTTGCAAGTTTGAGGCTTCAAATTTCAGCAGAAAGAAGTTCGGCACAAGCTCAGTTATTTTCCCTAAAACAGCAGTTGAAGGCAGAACATGTAAGTTACACCCGGCATTATGTAAAGATTTATCTTACTGACGTTGCTTGAAAGTTTCATTAACTTTTCAGAAATTGATTATGATTACCATCACTCATCCACTTGGTCCTATTTCCATTAACTGCAAGTTGGTATATCCAGGATATCCTCCAGCCTATTAAGTCACATTTTTGCACATCAATCCTTGGCTATTGTCAATTATACTTTACAGATAAGTTCTTCATCCTCTTACCTCTCATTTGATAGATATATTTCATTGACTTTTTATTGAAACATGATGTTTTTCTATCTGTCTCTCCATTTTACCTCAGCACTCCATGATTTGATTCATTTCCTCCTTTTGCAAAATTGTTTGCTCAGTATTTATACCTCCTTGTGCTGTCCCCATGAAAAATCCATTTTGGGTGCCTAATTCATATCATTCATCCATCTTTTCTAAGTTTTCATTTTCTTGCATATATGCAGAACAGCAAGGTTAACTGCCCCAACAGCAGCCCTCTTCATATCATAAACAATCATTATATTTCATTATGTTCTTTACAGCTCTTTGAACAGCTTGTGCTACTTTTTGTCATATAGAACCCTTCCATGGCAAAGGTGTTACCCTGATTTACATGATCTTGTACTCTATCCAGGTTTTGTCCATTTTATATATGCTTTTTATTTCCAGTCTGCTATGGTGAAAGGACTGGAAGAGCGCTTGCATGCTATGGAGGAGAGTTGTAATGATGCAGAGGAAAGGCTGAGAGTCCAGGTGGCTTCTAATTCAGCCCTTACAGCTACAAATGCTAAGCTTAATACTCGAATACATACACTAAACAATGATATCACTGAGCTCAATGCTGTAAGTTTTGTTTATTATTTTGTTGCCTATTAACTCTGAAGTTCTTAAACAATTTATCTAAATGTTTGTATCTGTTAGGGGTTGTTGGTCTTGAGAAGGGATGGCTGTGGGAGGTGGGGTACAGGAAAAGGAGGACAACGTGTGGGCTGGGCATCCAGAGAGGAAGGACTGTGCGGGGAATGGAGATCATGAGAAATGAGGGTTTTACAGGTAGTGGGGATCAGGGATAATGAGAGCTGTGCAGTGGGTGGGGGTCAGGGTTGGGAAGGGTTGTTTAGGAGATGGAGGTTCGAAGAGGGAAAGGCCCTGCAGGAGTTGAAGGCCATGGCAAGGGAGGGCCATGCAGAGGATTGGGGGAGGGAATGGCATTGCAATGGGTGATGGTCAGGGGAAGGAGGGGCTTTGCATGTGGTGGAAGAGTTTAAAGCAGGGAGGGCCATGCAGGGGATGGGGGTCATATTATGATGGAAGCTCTTGTATGGATTATATATGTCCACTAAAGGGCCCAAAAATGATCGAAGCTTCAAAGCTAGGTTCAAGGCCGGCCATAGGCTGGCAGAAGCTAGCTGATTATTATCCTGTAGGTTTTTATTACTTGTTCTTAGAATTTTGCCACCAAACATCCTTTGCATATTACTTTCAGCCCCAAACAATGGAATAAGTAATGTTTTTTCTTCATCAAATAAACCTATGAAGCTAAATTTCTATCATAGTCAAATCTCATTATGTTTGCATTTTATAATAATTCATGTCCCTTAATATACCTAGAAAGAGTATTAGATAATTAGTTTCACATTTATTGGGTATCTACTGGTTTAAGCATAATCATGATAGAGTCCAACAAATCTATAGTCCCTACTCCCTGGTATCATGGAGTGCAAAGAATCTCCAGGTTTCCCTCTGACTCTGCTGCTAATAAGAGGGAGAGCTCAGACAGCAGTAGTACAGGCCCCCTCCCACAACCCTTCCCTCTTTGTTAGCATCTTCAATCTTGTCTTAGTCCATTTCTTCCATGTGACTTATTGTTCTTATAATGTTATATCTTACAGCAATTTATCAAAATTACTTGTATAGTCAAATAACATCCCTACTCAAAATACCAGTCAATAAGTGAGTATTATAAGATAGTGAAACTGAATTTTGCTGGTAATTTTGATTTTACCTTGAAGAGCAAGTTAATGAGGCATTGCTGCACATCCTTTTATGGGGGCATACTGCATGAAGACTGTACAGTGCTACTCATATAGCTAATGCACCATTGGAAGCATCTGCTCCTTTTTAATAGGGCAGATTCTTGTTAATGATCCAGGTGTATGGGCTAAGTTTATTCACAGTCAGCATGCAAAGTTATGTAATTTTGATATGCTGTAGATGCCTACTTTGTAGCCATTACCCTTATAACAGAGTGTTGAGGACAAAGAAGCAGAGGTGAAGGCAGCAGAAAAACGTGTTAGGAGTGAGTTTACTGCTCAGCTGGGGGAACTTCAGAAGGAGCGTGAAGAAACTACCAAACTAAACAGTGTAATTCTAAACCTTAGAAGGTATGTATCAGTGATTGGGTTAAAGTTCTGAGTATTCTGTTTATGTTTGACTTGGACAGAAACAGTAATATTTATTGCATTGATAATTAAATTGATGCATGCAAACTATTGATATTTAAAACTCTTTAAACTCCAATTTTTCTGTATTTAGAAATACAATATTCAGACTACAAAAAGTTATTTTCAGGATTATATGTTAAACTAATTACCATTTAATCAGTTTCAGAACTTTTGTTTATTTGTGCAACAATTTGCAGTTAGTGTGGTTGTATGTCCATGTGTATCATAGCATAGAATTGCGATCCTTTTGGGGATGGGAGTTAGTTCTGTAATGTAACTGTTAACCATTTTGCTGTGCAGGGATTCAGTGATTAAAAAGGAATTATACTCTGATGGACCATGAACAGAATACTTTCTCTTGACTATGGAAATGTATAATTCCAGTGAGAGCAATTACCTGAATTACTTCACAGTTAAAAAGGTGGATGTTACCAGCAGGGCAGCTCTGCTGACATGGGAGTCAACATTGTCCCGAACCTGTTGCCAGAGTCCATGTGAGGAGAATACATTAGTAAAGGAGGCAGACTGTCTCCTGGCAAATACCAGAATTGCTTTCAAGCATATGGACAAGATAATATTTAGCATGATAATCATATCCTACATATGGCCAAAACTAGAATTTCTCAGGTTTGGTCACACAACACTTAAAGAAGTAGTAAGAGCTTATTGAGAATACAGTCTAAATGAGGGCAGCAAAGATGGTGCTAGAATCAAGAGTAATAAGCTATAATAAAAGGCTGAAAGCTTCAAATTTATCCATGTTGGAAGAGAGAAGGGTGACCTGATCACAAATTTTTAATTTTTAAAAGAAGATCAGTGATGATGATAGTGGAGATTTCTTTGAGAGCTGTGGGGGTACAGCAACTAGAGGACATGACATGAAATTAAGTGAGGAACTTGTTAATGAGGATGTAAAGAAGTTCTTTATAGTATCAGAGGAACAGATTGATTGATGGGATGGGTAACATAGACAGCATACATATATTCAAGAAGTTTTATGATAGAAGAGGATGTTCAAGAGATGGTGCCCATGAGTGTAAAACTCCTTTCCATACAGTACAATTAGGTAATTACACACACACACACACACACACACACACACACACACACAACCTCTATCAAGGGCTCATTCCCTTGGTATAAAAAAGATGACTTCTACTGCAGCTTGTCCGAATCGTTAATTGAAAAACATTGGTCATAGAGTGCAGTGGAGCTCTGCCAGTAATGTTTTTTCACTATTGCCTGACTTTGGAATTGCAGAACTCCCCTTGTGTGGCTCTTAGGGGTCTGCTGGGTATCTCTACCAAACCCAATGCCCACCACTTCATTGCTGACCCTGGTGCATACATTAGAAAATGTTTTGAAATATTAAATAGCTCGCAAGGCTGTTTGTTCCAGCAGAGGAGGCCATTAAGCATGTTTTCATAATTCTTCCCAGCTCTCCATCCCGTCTTTGACTCTTTCATGCTCACAGTAATGTAGGTGTGGGTTTTTAAGGCATCTGTTTGTTATGTTAATTCCAGGTTTATCTTTGCAATGTTAATTTTCTTCTTATAGAGGGGGTAGTGGCAGGGAGTGGTATGCACAAGGTAATTAGGGGAGCTGATGGGTTTTACCATAGGGTTATTATTGGGATATTACTGTGTTATTCCTACATAGAGTGGCCCTTTCCATCATATCTTTGTTCATAGGCCTCCTAATTATGAAGAAATAGATTTTCACAAGTTCAGAACTCTATTTTGTGATCATCTGTATGACTAGCTGTATCATGCATGAATGTTGCACATAGTGCAAGTGGCTAATTAATGCAGTTGATGAATTATAGCACTTTTTGAATGAATTTACATAGAAACTTTATTGGTAGATCAAGCACATAAAAATACTGGTCAGTAATGAAAGAAAATATATCCTTATTACCATAAGTTAGTTTTTGATATATTGCTGTTTCTTATGATTTAAGCTGTAAAAACTACCAGTCAAGTTCAATATACAGAATTATTCCGCACATTTCTCAAGCATTACTATAGGACTTTCGACTCATGAGAGTTAGGGGGCTCGTTACTAACTACAATTTTAACCAAACAATTTCCATGTACCCCTTCCTAGAAAGTTTTCAGTGTTATTTATGAACAATTAAAGTGCAGGATTATTTTGGCTTGTGTATATTTACATCATAATCATATCAGAATAAACATATTATTTTATCTATTTCAGAACCAATTCAGAGCTAGAACATGAATGTGAAGTTCTTAAGCGACAGATCAAGATGAAAGAAGAGGAACTACAAAAATTAAGAGAAGATGAAGCTCACAGAGTAGGCATGCTTCACTCTGCATTTGTATCATACTTTAACACATCTCTTGGACCTGCGACTAATCCACGTTGATTTGAATTGATTTCATATGCATTAGTTGTGGATGCTCTTTATTTTTTTATCAATGAAATGAAAACAAAATATTTGGAACTGATTGTCAGGTGAAGCCAGTAGATATCTTATCTTGTTTACAAAATTCAGATATATAGTGTCTAGAGATATTTTTTCACATCATCCAAATGGGTTATTGATCAGTGGACTTACTGAGTGAGAATATGCCGCTGCCTTGTAACATATATAAAGGAAAAGCCCTTGGATTACTGTTAGTAAGAAGGATGAAGTCTCATGAAGGAATGCTCGGAAAATGTAGAAAGAGCCAGTATCATCATACACCTAAAAGCACATAGGGAATGCAGTCAACAGAATGTTCCTTGGTCCATGACAAGCTTATCTGCCAAATGATATTCTTATGCTAATTACATTTTCTTTATAAATTGTTGAGGTTAGGCCAGAACAGTAAGAAAACTCTCTACCTGCCCTCCATTCCTTCCAGAAAAAAAAAAAGCATGCAAGAATAAGATTGTAACAAGTGCCATGCATTTTTATAGTAAATGAAGCATGGAATTTTATAGGAAAGAGTAAAATATATATGGTTGCCTACTTCCTGTACTGCTCCATGCAAATATAGTCTCTGGCAGTGAATTGATGGAAAAGGGTCATCTTCCTAACTTGAAGATAAAAGAAAGCTTGTTAATACATCTATTTTTGTCTTTAATGAGAATTTGAAATTATAGATATTTGTCGAATTGGCCTTTGAAGGTATCATTAGTAAGTAGCAGCCAACAACCATGGAGATGTATTACCAGTAATACCTGCCTCGGTATCAGGAAGATTTGTGACTGTTGTATAGTGAGCCAGCACTTTAGTGGTTGTCAAGTTGCACTCCTCTAACCCTGGTGGTTGTCTTTTCTTTTACATCGCCCACATGTGGACTACTGACATTCCGTCCACAGATATACGATCTCTCCTTGTCATACATAACATTTGACAATACTGAACTCGCACAGCTAGATTTTCATGCAGTGAGCACTATGCGCTAGCTCTGCCTTTTAGCAAAATGATAGGAGCAGTAGATAGAAATATATAGTAGGTAGGAACAATTAAGGAGGAGCATTAGATAGTAGTAGGTAGGAGCATTAGGTAGAACTAGTCATTAGGAACATTAGGTAGGAGCCTCTGCAAATATTTTACTAAAGTTGCCCTCTGTCAGTGGCCTTTTATGGGTGAGGCACTGAAGGCTAAGAAATAGCACTGGAGTTCCAGGTTATGGAGACTATTGCCATGGCCATATTGTTGAGGAAATTCCAGTAAGAATAGGCATCGGAGATGTAGATAGATATGTTGACATTTGAGATTAGTGCTTCTATGAGTGAATTTTTGAAAATACAAAGATGAAATGTGGAGATTCTGTACTAAATGCTATGCATTAGATTTAGATAGGAATAATATATGGATTTATATCCATTTCTTTCATCTGTTTCCTTGCGCTACCTCGCAAACGCGGGAGACAGCGACAAAAAAAAAAAATATCCTTAGAAATTATTCTACAATTTGCTTTAGGGTAGACAACTTGTTTACATAATCTCTTCTTTCATGATTTATCATTCTATCTCTAAAAGGTTTTCTGTACTCCTTTCAGATGATCATTTAGTCCTGCCAAACACCCTACTAATGCCAGTGACATTCCTTAACTTCTCGCACACTCCCTTTGCATTTATGCTTATATGCTGTACTTCCTTTTTTCAGTTAGTGTCCGTCTTTTTATGAGACCATACTTAGCGGCTCTTTCACTCTACTTTTTGCCAGTATATTACCTCTTTCCTTACATTTTATTCTGATTCCCTCTAACATAAGATGCACAAGTTGAAATAGTCTGCACTCCTTTAAACTTAATAGGATCACCAGCATCCTATCATCCTTGTGTTTTACACCCTCATTCTTTTTACATAACTCAATCCACACATTTAAATTCCTCCAGTTCTTGATCACTCCATAAAGAACGATATTAAGATGATGTTAAAACCTGAATCTTTTGTCACTGCTTTTCCTGCGTTGAAAATTTCTAGGATGATGCCTGAAGACGGATGGCTGAACTTAGCTGAGATGACTGGAAAATCTGTTGAATCATACAGAAAGTCTTAAATGAATGAGCATCAACAAGCGAGACATTAGTGCACTGAGATTAGTTATCATTGAGAAATTATAGATTTGATCACCAGAAGGATGGAGACAATTATGGTTTTGAAATTAAATAATTCATGTTTTAAGTAAAGTACTCTACCTACTCCTGTACAGCACTAATCTTACTCTGAATATTCATTGCTACTACATATTTTATTTATTTATTTATTTTGCTTTGTCGCTGTCTCCCGCGTTTGCAAGGTAGCGCATGGAAACAGACAAAAGAAATGGCCCAACCCACCCCCATACACAATGTATATACATACACGTCCACACATGCAAATATACATACCTATACATCTCAATATACACATATATATACACACAGACACATACATATATACCCATGCACACAATTCACACTGTCTGCCTTTATTCATTCCCATCGCCACCTCGCCACACATGGAATACCATCCCCCTCCCCCCTCATGTGTGCGAGGTAGCACTAGGAAAAGACAACAAAGGCCCCATTCGTTCACACTCAGTCTCTAGCTGTCATGCAATAATGCCCGAAACCACAGCTCCCTTTCCACATCCAGGCCCCACACACTTTCCATGGTTTACCCCAGACGCTTCACATGCCCTGATTCAATCCACTGACAGCACGTCAACCCCGGTATACCACATAGATCCAATTCACTCTATTCCTTGCCCGCCTTTCACCCTCCTGCATATTCAGGCCCCGATCACACAAAATCTTTTTCACTCCATCTTTCCACCTCCAATTTGGTCTCCCACTTCTCCTCGTTCCCTCCACCTCCGACACATATATCCTCTTGGTCAGTCTTTCCTCACTCATTCTCTCCATGTGCCCAAACCATTTCAAAACACCCTCTTCTGCTCTCTCAACCACGCTCTTTTTATTTCCACACATCTCTCTTACCCTTGCATTACTTACTTGATCAAACCACCTCACACCACACATTGTCCTCGAACATCTCATTTCCAGCACATCCATCCTCCTGCGCACAACTCTATCCATAGCCCACGCCTCGCAACCATACAACATTGTTGGAACCACTATTCCTTCAAACATACCCATTTTTGATTTCTGAGATAATGTTCTCGACTTCCACACATTCTTCAAGGCTCCCAGGATTTTCGCCCCCTCCCCCACTCTGTGATTCACTTCCGCTTCCATGGTTCCATCCGCTGCCAGATCCACTCCCAGATATCTAAAACACTTTACTTCCTCCAGTTTTTCTCCATTCAAACTTACCTCCCAATTGACTTGACCCTCAACCCTACTGTACCTAATAACCTTGCTCTTATTCACATTTACTCTTAACTTTCTTCTTTCACACACTTTACCAAACTCAGTCACCAGCTTCTGCAGTTTCTCACATGAATCAGCCACCAGCGCTGTATCATCAGCGAACAACAACTGACTCACTTCCCAAGCTCTCTCATCCCCAACAGACTGCATACTTGCCCCTCTTTCCAAAACTCTTGCATTCACCTCCCTAACAACCCCATCCATAAACAAATTAAACAACCATGGAGACATCACGCACCCCTGCCGCAAACCTACATTCACTGAGAACCAATCACTTTCCTCTCTTCCTACACGTACACATGCCTTACATCCTCGATAAAAACTTTTCACTGCTTCTAACGACTTGCCTCCCACACCATATATTCTTAATACCTTCCACAGAGCATCTCTATCAACTCTTATCATATGCCTTCTCCATCATATGCCATACTCTACATATGGATGATATAAACTTTTTAGCTGTGCCAGGTGATGGATTTGTTAGAATGATGAGTATTTTGTAGAAGCTGGCAGAAGGATGGTATGAGTGAATATAATTCAAAGGAAAGTTAGTGCAGGAAAGGTCTACATTTTGAAATATTAGTCGGAATCATGAAAAACAAAAGCTTTAACTAATGATGACAGCATGGAATGATATTCAGTTAGATGTTAGGGGGAAAACTTTAATGTGAAGAAGAGATCTTTAGAACACTGTTGATTACAGTGATGCCATGTGTGTTTATTTGCGTTAGTGACTTGCACAAAGAAGCATTTGTTTGTTTCACTTCAATATAGCTGTGAAATTATAAATCCAAAGCATATATGGATAAAGAAATAAGTAACTTGTAAAGTAATATGAATGCAAAAATAATGTATAGCACAAAGAACTGATACAAGAGGGTTCAGGAAGAGTCCCCAAAATAAATGGTTGCTGAAATTCACAGACATCCAGAATGTACTATAAACGCTAGAAATTCACAGATATTCAGAATGTACTATAAACACTAGAAATTCACAGACATTCAGAACGTACTATAAACTCTAGTTTATCTATCTATCTGTGTAACGGTTGCCTTTTCCCTCCTGGAACTCCCTCAAGGAGGTGGCCATGGCAATAGTCTCTCCAAAACTATTTTACTCCAATGCCACCTCTTATCCTTTATGCCTCACCCTCAATAGGCCACTGGCATAGGGCAACTCAAGTGCAGTGATTACAAAAGCTCTTACTAACTATTTTTAACTAATGCTCCTGCATAATGTTCCTACCTAATACTTCTATTTAATCATCAATTCCCAATTAGTAATGGGAGGTGCAGCAAAAAGGCTAACTACTGTGCAGGTTAAAACAGGTAAGACACAAAGTTTAGATAGTGAAAGAAGTTGTTAATTGAAGGAAGGTGTGTAGGGACACATTAAGAGGAAGATGGCAGATCAGAATGCTGATAGCAAAGGTCGAAGTAAGTAGAGAGGTGGTAGCCATATGAAGGTTCAAAAAGTACCTTACGCACCATACACAGATGACCTCCCCAGCAACGCTAACCTTCCAGTGCGGTCTGACGAATGAGAGTAGCAGACTAGGTCCTGCCGAGACGTGCACTTCCCATTATGACAAACCACATATGTATATTCCTACTTACTACCTCTGTCTATTGCTCCTACTGTTTTGCCAAAAGGCAAAGGTAGCACCTAGTGCTCACCCTAGGAAAATCTAGAGTTATGAAGAATGAGCTGTGTGAGTTAAGTGTTGTCAAATTTTATGTGTGAAAAAGAGGGATTGTATGTTTATGGACAGAATGCCAGTAGTTCACATATGGGTAAGGCAGAAAGAAAAGACAGCTACCTGGATCAGAGGATTACTACTTGTGCTGGCTTATTATGCAATTGTCACTAACCTTCCCTACCCAGGCAGGCAGTACTGGCAACATACCTCCCTAGTTGTTAGCTGCTCAGTTTTGACAAGGTGGGAAGAAAAACCAGGCATTCTGACAAAGAGGGTGTCAGATACCTAGGCATTGCTCAATAATCCTGAGAGAATGGTCATGCTTTTCTAGGCTGTTGGTGCATGTACTACATGGTAAATAAGGGATGGATTTGACCAAATCTTCATTCAGATATCCATGTAGTGCAAAATAACATTCTACTGTGCATGTTCAAGGAAATTTTGATATATAAGCAAAAAATCAGTTCTTGATTTTAAGCTTGAAACAATATACTTGTGCCTTTCATAGTCATAGAGTGTTAGGTATGAGCATTTTGATAACTGTCTCATGCAAGTATCTCTTTTGGAGATTTTGAAAATGCTGTTTAGCTATCATGAATTAAGATATAATTACCAGTATCAAAGGTATTGTTTCAGGTGATATATAACACAGCTGGTGACTTTGATGATCTTTTTCTCGCACAAACTAAGTGTGATTCATCACTTATGTAAATCACTGAAGTGGAATCTTTTCTATTGAACATTTACATTTAAATCCAGGCAAGGCAAGACTGAATGAATGTTATTAGACAGTGAATACTTTGATAAATCAGGACTCTGAAAAAGCATTTTATTTTTATAGCAATATGATGAACCTGGGAATATATATCTTATGTGATAGTATGTGAGGACAAGCTACCACAGTGAATACAACATTGTAACTCCTAAATTGCTCATCAATAGCCGCAGTGTCCTTCATTCTTACTGCAACCTATATGTTTCATTGTAATGTGAAATTACTGCCATATCATTAATATAAGTCCATGACAGATTTTTGTAATATTATTCATCTGTGAAAACATCACTATGACATTTTCTGTAAATGAAAAGTTACCTGATCTCAGAAATAAATAATTTTTTTTTCATATACTTCATTACCTTGATGTAAAGAACAGTAAATCACTTAAGTATGATGTAGAGAACAGTAAACCACTTACTAAACATGCAGTGCACTGTCCCATACAACATTCTCCTAAAATCCAGTTACAGTGCCTTTTTTTTCTGTTTTAGATCGTCCATCCTTGATGTAAGGATTCCCTGCCATTTTGCCAGTCTTAGGGGTTGGGGACTTCAGTTCTGCAAAATATATTACCAGAACTTGATCTGTTCTATGTAAATGTAAAAAGAATCACAAATATTAAGATCTTTTGGAAACATTCTGTACAGTTATTAGGATACAACTGAAGGAATAGTATAGGACACCAAAAAAAATTCATTAAGGAACTTGGGAATTTTTAGGTTTGTATGTGAACAGAATCGAATGATAAGAGAATGTATCACACTTAAGTGCTTTTGTTAATATAGCATCTTAGTTTTATTAAATAAAAGTTGTTGATAAACAGGTTACACTGAAGAATGTCATATCAATAGTCATACAGCAAGAAAAACAGATGCAGAGAAAATGGTCAGTAATTAAATTGTGCTTAGAATGAAAATTGGAGGTATTCAGGAAAGCACTGCTGGCATGTGCAAGAGATGCATGTGGCTGTATGCAGAAAGATTGTTATAAGAATCATATTCCCCTCTGGGTTAGATTATAGAGATGTGTGAAGAGAGGGTGTTTAACACCAACACATGACACATTTCAGAATTTGTGCACGAAGTTTCTTTGAGGTATATTGATGACTATCATCAGGTAGGGGAGAAAAGAATTCTATCCTACTTCGGGTAAAGAGAAAGAATTCTACCTTCATACCTCCTGTGTGTCGTAGAAGGCAAAGTAAAGGGGCAGAAGCAAGAGGCTGGAAACCCTCCCCTTTTTGTATTTCAGTCTTTAAAAGATGGAACAAAAGAAGATCCAATTAGGGAGTGCTCATCCTCCGTGAAGGTTCAGGATCAGGATGGGGTGTCTAAACATGTGTGGATGTAACCAAGATGAGAAGAGAGGAGAGACAGGTAGTAGGTTTGAGGAAAGAAACCTGAATGTTTTGTCTCTGAGTGGCAGAAAGCAAAAGGATAAAGGAAAAAATGGTTTGGAAATGTCCTAGGAGTAAAGTCAGAGGTTGATGAGAGGACAGACTTAGGGAAGGAGTAGCACTGCTCCTGTGGCAGGAATTGTGGGAATGTGTGAAAGAGTGTAAGGAAGTGAATTCTAGACTGTTGTAGGTAAAATTGAAAGTGAATGGAGAGATGGATGATTATTTGTGCATATGCATCTAGCCTTGGAAAGAAAGATCATGAGAAACAATTGTTTTGGGAGCAGCTGAGTAAGTGTGTCAGCAGTTTTGATGAAAAAAACAGGATATTAGTAATGAGTGATTTGAAATGAAGGTGAGGGTATAAATGGAAGGCATGGGGTAGTCAGCACTGCTTGCAGAGTTGTGTGTTGAAAAAGGACTGGTGATTGGAAATTTTTTTTTTTTTTTTTTTTTACTTTGTCGCTGTCTCCCGCGTTTGCGAGGTAGCGCAAGGAAACAGACGAAAGAAATGGCCCAACCCCCCCATACACATGTAAATACATACGTCCACACACGCAAATATACATACCTACACAGCTTTCCATGGTTTACCCCAGACGCTTCACATGCCTTGATTCAATCCACTGACAGCACGTCAACCCCGGTATACCACATCGCTCCAATTCACTCTATTCCTTGCCCTCCTTTCACCCTCCTGCATGTTCAGGCCCCGATCACACAAAATCTTTTTCACTCCATCTTTCCACCTCCAATTTGGTCTCCCTCTTCTCCTCATTCCCTCCACCTCCGACACATATATCCTCTTGGTCAATCTTTCCTCACTCATTCTCTCCATGTGCCCAAACCATTTCAAAACACCCTCTTCTGCTCTCTCAACCACGCTCTTTTTATTTCCACACATCTCTCTTACTCTTACGTTACTTACCCGATCAAACCACCTCACACCACACATTGTCCTCAAACATCTCATTTCCAGCACATCCATCCTCCTGCGCACAACTCTATCCATAGCCCACGCCTCGCAACCATACAACATTGTTGGAACCACTATTCCTTCAAACATACCCATTTTTGCTTTCCGAGATAATGTTCTCGACTTCCACACATTCTTCAAGGCACCCAGAATTTTCGCCCCCTCCCCCACCCTATGATCCACTTCCGCTTCCATGGTTCCATCCGCTGCCAGATCCACTCCCAGATATCTAAAACACTTCACTTCCTCCAGTTTTTCTCCATTCAAACTCACCTCCCAATTGACTTGACCCTCAACCCTACTGTACCTAATAACCTTGCTCTTATTCACATTTACTCTTAACTTTCTTCTTCCACACACTTTACCAAACTCAGTCACCAGCTTCTGCAGTTTCTCACATGAATCAGCCACCAGCGCTGTATCATCAGCGAACAACAACTGACTCACTTCCCAAGCTCTCTCATCCCCAACAGACTTCATACTTGCCCCTCTTTCCAAAACTCTTGCATTTACCTCCCTAACAACCCCATCCATAAACAAATTAAACAACCATGGAGACATCACACACCCCTGCCGCAAACCTACATTCACTGAGAACCAATCACTTTCCTCTCTTCCTACACGTACACATGCCTTACATCCTCGATAAAAACTTTTCACTGCTTCTAACAACTTGCCTCCCACACCATATATTCTTAATACCTTCCACAGAGCATCTCTATCAACTCTATCATATGCCTTCTCCAGATCCATAAATGCTACATACAAATCCATTTGCTTTTCTAAGTATTTCTCACATACATTCTTCAAAGCAAACACCTGATCCACACATACTCTACCACTTCTGAAACCACACTGCTCTTCCCCAATCTGATGCTCTGTACATGCCTTCACCCTCTCAATCAATACCCTCCCATATAATTTACCAGGAATACTCAACAAACTTATACCTCTGTAATTTGAGCACTCACTCTTATCCCCTTTGCCTTTGTACAATGGCACTATGCACGCATTCCGCCAATCCTCAGGCACCTCACCATGAGTCATACATACATTAAATAACCTTACCAACCAGTCAACAATACAGTCACCCCCTTTTTTAATAAATTCCACTGCAATACCATCCAAACCTGCTGCCTTGCCGGCTTTCATCTTCCGCAAAGCTTTTACTACCTCTTCTCTGTTTACCAAATCATTTTCCCTAACCCTCTCACTTTGCACACTACCTCATGATTGGAAATACCTGGTTTAAAAAGATGGACATACACAACTTTCTAATGTGAGTGGGATGGCCAATGACCATCTTGTGGAGGCAAGGGTGAAGATTTGTAGAGGTTTTAGGAAAAGAGGAAACAATATTGGTGGGAAGCGAGTGGTGAAAGTAGGTGAGCTTGGAAGAGACGTATGAAGAAATAACAGGAGAGACTGAGTGTAGAATGGCAAAAGGTGAGAATAAATGAAACAAGGGGAGTGGATGGGGAACGGTAGGTATTTTGGAAACCACTGCTGGCATGTGCAAGAGATGCATGTGGCATGCAAAAAATGCAAGAAGGGCAGAGTAGAAAGGGTAGTGAGTGGAGGGATGAAAAAGTAAAGTTGTTAGAGAATGAGAAAAGGGAGACATTTAGGCAGTATTTACAGGGAAGGAGTGCAAATGTTTGGTTGATGTATAAGAGAAAGCAGCAAAAGATCAAGAGGAAAGCACAAGGGTTAAAGAAAAGGCAATTAAGAGTTGTGGTGAGTATCAGTAGGACTTAGGAAGATGTTTTGGAAAGAGGTTAACAATGTGTGAAAGACAAAAGAAGAAATAGGAACATCAGTGAAGAGGAAAAAAGGGGAAGTAACAGGCAGAGAGAAAGTGAGGTGGAGGTAGAGTGAGCATTTTGATTGACTATTGAATGCATTTGATAAGTTGGCAGATGTAAGGTGTTTGGTTCAGAACGGTGTACAAATTGAGCGAATCTTGGAGAGTGGTTTGATGAAGAAAAAAAGAGGTGGTGGAAGCCTTACAAAGGATGAAATTTGGGAAGGGGGGATAAAGGTGAGTTTTCAAACTACAGATGTATAAGTTTGTTGAGTGTACTCTATAAGTTGTATGGGAGGATAGTGATTGAGAGAATGAAGGTATGTACAGAGCATCAGATTGGGTAGGAGCAGTGTGGTTTCAGAAGTGGTAGGAGATATGTGAATTAGATGTTTGCTTTAAAGTATGTGTGTGAAAGATACTTAGAGAAATGGCTGGATTTGTTTGTGGTATTTATGTATCTGGAGAAAGTATATGATAGGGTTGATGGAGATGCATTGTAGAAATTCTTGAGAACATACTGTGCAGGAAGAAAGTTCCTAAAAGTGGTGAGAAGTCTTTATCAAGGTTGTAAGGCATGTTTATGAGCAGAAAGAGAAGAGAGTGAATGATTTCAAGTGAAGGTTTGCGTGCTGCAAGGGTGTGTGATGTTGAGTGTACTCTATAAGTTGTATGGGAGGATAGTGATTGAGAGAATGAAGGTATGTACAGAGCATCAGATTGGGTAGGAGCAGTGTGGTTTCAGAAGTGGTAGGAGATATGTGAATTAGATGTTTGCTTTAAAGTATGTGTGTGAAAGATACTTAGAGAAATGGCTGGATTTGTTTGTGGTATTTATGTATCTGGAGAAAGTATATGATAGGGTTGATGGAGATGCATTGTAGAAATTCTTGAGAACATACTGTGCAGGAAGAAAGTTCCTAAAAGTGGTGAGAAGTCTTTATCAAGGTTGTAAGGCATGTTTATGAGCAGAAAGAGAAGAGAGTGAATGATTTCAAGTGAAGGTTTGCGTGCTGCAAGGGTGTGTGATGTCACCATGGTTGTTTCATTTTTTTATGGAATGGGTGGTGACAGAGGGGTAAGTATGCAGTCTTTAGGGGATGAGAGAGCCTGGCAAGTAAGTCAGTTGTTGTTTGCTGATGATACAGCACTGGTGGTTGATTTATTTGAGCGTGTATCTGCAGAAGTTGGTGACTGAGTTCAGAAGGATGTGTGAAAGGAAGATGAGAGTAAATGTGAATAAAAGCAAGGTTATTAGGTTTAGCAGAGTGAGAAACAGGTTGGTTGGTGTGTGAGTTTGAATGAAAGAAAACTGGAGAAAGTGAAGTGTTTAGATACCTGTGAGTGGACATGACAACAAATGGAACCATGAAAGCTGATGTGAGCATTAAGATGGGTGAGAAGACAAATGTTCTGTAAGCCCTGAAGAATGTTTGGAAAGTGAGATTGTTATCTGGAGGGCAAGACTGGATATATTTGAAGGTATAGAAGTTCCAACATTATTATATGGATGTGTGTCATGGGCTACAGATAAGACTGTGCAGAGGAGGGTGGTTGTGTTGGAAATAAAATGTTTGAGAGCAATATGGGGTGTGAGGTGTTTGATTAAGTAATGAAAGGATAAGAGAGAGGTGAAGTAATAAAAAGTCTGTGGTTGAGAGGGTTGAAGAGAGTATGCTGAAATGGTTTAGATATATGAAAAGAATGAGAGGAAAGGTTGACAAAGAGGGTACAGGCATCAGAAAAGGAGGGAACAAGGAGAATAGGGAGACTGGAAGGATGGAGTAAAAAGGTTTTGAGCAACTGGGGCCTGAACATGCAGCTGGGTGAAAGGCATGCACAATACAGAGTAAATTTGAATGATGTGGTACACTAGGGTCGATGTACTGTCAAAGAACTGAACCAGAGCATTTGCATTGTGTAGAGTAAACCACGGAAAAGTCTATGGGGCCTGATTTTGGATAGGGCTCTGTGGTTTCAGTATATTACACATGACAGTTACGGAACGGATGCAGTCTTTCTTCACCTGTTCCTGGTGCTACATTGCTAACATAGGATATGGCGGTCAAGTATGAAACAGGAAGAAATAATCAGCAAGATGAATTTTTGGCTGGCTTCTATACCCACTTTCTTGATCTAGTTCATAGCAATGTCATCTCTACTCATCACCATCCCACTCACCACTTGATCTATACCCCAATTTCTATTCTTCTTATGATTTATAGTCCATCTTACTCAATTCTTTGAACTGACTTTCTCAAATAACTACTTCTCCTTGCCTGCAAACCCTGCAGTGGTGGGTTAGAGGGAAAGACGACCTGCTGGCAGCAGTGGTGGGTTAGAAGGGGAGACGACCTATGGCAGCAGTGGTAGGTTAGGAGCTACGACCTATGGCAGCAGTGGTGGGTTAGAAGTAAAGACGACCTGCTGGCAGCAGCGGTGGGTTTGGAGGGACGACCTGTGGCAGCAGTGGTGGGTTAGAAGGGGAGGCGACCTGTTGGCAGCAGCGGTGGTTTGAAAGGAAAGACGACCTGCTGACAGAAAGACGACTTATAAACAAAAGCGTTAGGCTGGGTAGTACGACCAACAACAAGCACAAAGGGGTCGTAGGTAAGAGTGGCAGGGGTTGAACATTTCCATGGAACAACTTCATTCAGTTTATGCGCAAGTCTTTCATGTTTTCCTCTCATTTCTCATAGGTCTTCATATTTATACGGTTGAATACATCCCGAATTTACATGCTATTGTTGAAGAAGAGTCGCTCTTTTGACATTCAAATACATTTGTTTCTATTTATCTATTTTCATCTATTTTTCGTCGAATTAATTCTTCTTATAATTTTCTTTTAGAATTCTATCGCTGTTAATGTCTATTGTCCTCTTACTTATCACATGACCTAACACAACCACAACAATACTCACCTCACGTGACACTCCCTTGTTACAGTCCACCACCTGACATGCTGGTATCATGTCACTGTCCTTTCTTTCATCTGACATGTCAATATCTTGTCAACGACCATTAGCTGATGAGTCAGTATCATGTCACTGTCCACCATATCACCGTCCATTCTGTCTGATGCGAGAGTAATGATTTGACATGTCAATATCAGTTCACTCTAGGTGACAATTTTGAAGTGATTGCATGATAGGGTTCTCGGTATCGCTGGCTATACCGGACCAGTGACGCAGTTGACGATCTGTGTTCTTCAACCTTTTTAGCATGACGGTACGACATTTGAGTACGACGGTACAACTATGGAGCACGACGGTACGACTTATAAGCACGACGGTACGACTCTGGAGCACGACGGTACGACTTTGGGGTAGACGGTATGACTTTGGAGCACGACGGTACGACTTATGAGCACGACGGTACGACTTATGAGCACGACGGTACGACTTTGGGGTACGACGGTACGACTTTTGAGCACGACGTTGCGACCTTTGAGCATCAGATACGATAGTTGGGAATGACAACGCGTCAAAGCCCAAGCTATCGTACCCAAAGGGACGCAACGTCGAATTTGAGTTGAATATACGGAATATAATTGAAGCTAATTTTAGATACACTTAATACTCACATATTCAGTAAATACGTTCTAATACCTCATGACGGCAAATGCTTTTGGACATCAGAATCACAAGACGCGATCCCATGAAGCGTATCGATATCTAACACCTTCCTACCCCACCAGGGCCTCTTGTCCCGCGGACATACTTACGTAAGTTCACTCATGTTTTGTACGTCAACAGTGGAGCAATTTCCTCCTAGCGTGCGTGCCTGGAGGGGTGTCCAGCAGAGCCACCTGGTGGGAGGGTCAGTCATCATCATAAATCATGTGAACTCTGGGTAAACTGTAAATTTCAACGAATCGTCAGCTGACATAATCAACCAGCCTCGCGGGCTCACACACACACACGTGATGTATGTTTCATTTCCGCTTGATAACCAACTCTTTTCCGTCTCGGACACACGCCTGTCTCAAGGAAGGGCAACTTGCAACTCTTCCACTGATCGTCTTGTGTGTCTGACGTCCATGTACAAAATCCTCAGATTATGTTCCCCTAAGCATCTGGAGCGGCACGTTCTTTTTCCCTAATCTTCATTAAGACAACATCCACCAATGACATCATTTCCTCCATCACTAGTTTCTGATTATCTTCTCCAAAAGACTTCAGGGAATCCCAGTGGTGTTGTAACCCCTTGATAATTGGAAAGCTCCTAGATTGAGACGTTACTCATGAGATCTTACTCCTTTTCGTCCTGTGACCATGATAAAGCCACGCCAAAAGGTGGCTTCACACGCAGCGTAATCACAAGCAGGCGAAGTCCGATGAGGGACAGCACAATGTGAAAGTCCTATCATATGAAAATGACCTCATAATCACATCTCAGACCATGACACTACTCTAACAACAACAGCAAACATGCAACACTATATATCACAATCAGATCACCGCCTCAAACAGAAGACTATCTGCATCATCACAAAGGTCGTATGTCAGTCTTCAAAGCCTTCACAGACCTGAATTTAGCTATCCTGCACCCTTCTGTTATCCTAAATAGCCAAGTACTCCCGCTGAACAAACCCCCCCCCCCCCTCACCATTCTAGGCATCACTTTAAACACATACGCATATAAATAATTCACTCTTCAGGACACAGACAAGCCAAACGTTCTCACAATACATATTAGTACCAGATTCGGACAATGAAAAAGTCCTTGAGTATCCCATACAAAGAATTCTTCCGTTCCATTCCTTAACCACTCTTCTCTCTGGGCACCCGCCCTGTCTGATGCAAATACAAGAATTCAGCAAACCACACATGACAAAGCACTTAGAATGATTACGCCTCACTTGGATGCCTACCAACCATGCCTAGCAACCGCACACCTACAAAGTTTTCATATCGAAACAAAAATATGTCTGTTACAGGCGTACCATTATGATCGTCTCTCTCTCTCTCTCTCTCTCTCTCTCTCTCTCTCTCTCTCTCTCTCTCTCTCTCTCTCTCTCTCTCTCTCTCCAAGTCTCAAGCTCTTCTCAGTCAAACAACTCCCTTACCAACTATCAACCTCTGAGTGGAACTAAAATAAAACTTGAGCCCTACCTTAAAGAAACTTATACTCACAGATCCCTTCCCCCCTCCCCTAACAGAACGGTTACCAAACATATCCACACAGAAATTCCCGGACAAACACCAAACACCAGTCTTCCCAAACCCAATCTTAGTCACCATCCCATCGATCAGAAACCTCAGTCCCCAGTAATGTACGAGCTACTCTTTCCCGTATGCGTTGACACCTGCCTTCGCTTGAATACTTCGAACAACGTTTCCACATATCACAATCCCAAGATGCAGCTACGACACTCAAGACACTGAACACTTACTGCATAGTTGCCACACACACACACACACACACACACACACACACATGGCATCAACACATTTTATGACTAGTGATCTCGGCTGATGGACAAGGCATCTCCCCTTAACACACAAATAGTGATCAACACCTTACCCTTATATATACTACCTGTCAAACTTTACCAACCACACAATCATGCAAGACATTAGGACAATATTCTATAAGGATTACGAAAAAAAAAATAATGAACATTTTTGTACCATGACGAGGTTTCAAGTCCTGATTATGACCATGGTTAGTTTCCGGTTAACGAACAAACTGGTAGCAAATTATCCGGTGGTAGATCGTCCGCTGAGGAATTATCCAGGCGGCAAATAATCAATCAAAGAAGAGAATTATTCAGGGACGATGCATATGGTGAAGAAACGCTCGGCTGCGAAATGTTCCATTAGGAAACATTCTATAGCAGGACGATCTCATTCATATTACGAACTAGGCTATCCCAGGTCACACGTCCCTAGGGTACGGTAACCGTTCCAATGACGCTGTTGGGTCACAGCTGTAGTAGAATGTTGGAGGAGGAGGGGGGGTGGAGGGGGGACGCCCCGAACAACGCCATCTCTTGGGTCAGGTCACTCGGGGGGTCACGGCAATGATGGATGATGGAGACGTAATGGTCACTTCTGGACGTGGGTGAAGTGGGTCGTTGTTGACGTTCTGCGAACCTTGGCAAAGTCGGTCCCAGGCGGTGTGTGTGTGTGTGTGTGTGTGTGTGTGTGTGTGTGTGTGTGTGTTGGAGGAGGTGTGGTAGTGGTGGTGGTCAACAGAAGGACTGAGCGTCTAGATAATGTCTTCAGGGTTAACTGTTGGAAGATGTTCCCCTTATATCCTTCCGTCTCTCACACTCGCATCTCTCTCTCTCTCTCTCTCTCTCTCTCTCTCTCTCTCTCTCTCTCTCTCTCTCTCTCTCTCTCTCTCTCTCCTACGTTTGTTTGACTAGGGTCTAATTAAGAATGGTGTATATGGTGTCCCCAAGGGTTCGAGACTGGTCCCTCTCCCGTTTATCCTTCCATGTCTCCCTCCCTCAGGTTCTCTCACGGTCCCCGCACACTCCCCAGGTAAACACATGCCCCCTTGACCTGCACTTGACCTCTCCCGCCTGTTGGGGGTCACGTGACAGATTAGATGACAGGGGGTAGATACAATGCCACTGTTCTGACCTCCCTTCCACACCAAATGTTGACCCTTGCCCTGGCGAGCTGTCAAAGCGGTGCTTGTGAGGACAAGACAATGTGTGTTACATACGCCGTGGACTGTGTGGACCTGGCGGCTTCCCACAATCGCAACGGCAGGAGACTCATGTCATTGTGTGAGACGCAAGGGTTCAGTCTCCGTCTCCTAAGCAGGGTAGGAAGGCATGGGTATATCAGAAATTAAGGATAGGATGCATCTGGTTTGGGGATGATCAATTGAGGCGGAGGTTATTTTAGGATAGTCTAGGTTAGGTCAGGTTAGGTTAAGTTAAGGCAGTTGGATAGAAATTACCCGAAGTGGTTTGATCATCTACAATACTGGTTAACTGGTTAAAATCTGTCGAGATATAAGCATTAATGACTAGATAAAAGTTATGAAACACATCCAAATATCTTCAGATCTAAAGATGACCTTTCGTAAGAACTTGTCTGTATATATATAGTTCTCTGAAGCCTATGTCACGTACAGGAAATTAGTTTCTGTAATGATGATGAGGTCGACCCGGCAATGAACAGGGTAAGACTGGCATATCTGCCTTCTGACCCGAAAGGTCACACCAGGGTCAGGCAGGGTGTTGGGTGGGTCTCTCTCTCTCTCTCTCTCTCTCTCTCTCTCTCTCTCTCTCTCTCTCTCTCTCTCTCTCTCTCTCTCTCTCTCTCTCTCGTTTCGCATCATCGCAAATCAAGTAGAGGCAGTGTTGGTGGTAGTTCTTGTAGAGGTGGTGATGATCTTGGTGGTGGTGGTGCAAGTGTTGGTGATGGCGTTTGTTGGTGGTAGTGGTGGTGCTAGAGTGTTGTTGGTCTTGGGGCTTAGTGCTGGTGATGCTAGTGTTGGCGATGGTTGTGGTGCAAGCGTTGGTGGTGGTGGTGTTGGTGGTGGGGATGGGAAGCGGGCCTTGTAGAGTGTCGGGTGACCGTGTCTTTCACACCCTCCTGACGCCCCTCCTTCCCCGCCGTGCTAACGGGAAGGCCAGGAAGTATGAAGACTCTGCACAAACATTTCACGCGCGAGAAAACGAGGGAAAAGTAAACGTACACGAGACGCGTTGCAAGGCGAAAACCCGTCGAAAGGAGAAGAGAGACAAGTTGGTGAGCCAGCAATCCACTGGAAAGAGAATGCATATACTGGAAAAGGACTTTAAGAAGCTTTTATTGTCCTATTCGTATTGAAGTAAAAGAAGGCATTAGTCTGATTTCCCTCGTCATCTGAGGACATGTAAGTGATACGGAAATGACTCGAGACAATTTTCTGAGCCTCTGTAAGCAGCCCCTGTTCTCAGCGATATCGGGCTGTACTTCGACAATGACCCCTACAGATACGAAGCTTCGAATGTCTTTGAACCATCGTGAAACACGCGTATGTCTCTTTCGCTCAACGTTTGACGGCAGTTCGCAATCGAATGCCCCTCCCAGAGGATGGTTCTGGGGGGTGTTCCTGGTGCTCGAGTTTCCCCCTTATGCTAAATGCTCCGGCAGCGCCCAGGTCCTCGCCTTACATCGCTCTGGCAGCACCCAGGTCCTCGCCTTACAGACGGGTTCCCTCCCTGGGTGGCGCAACTCATCTTCATCACCATCTCGTCTGGAAGAACAGACCCCGCGTCCTTAATGCTAGAGTTTCATCATATTTTAAGAGTGTGTATGGCATGTTCCCACAGCCGAGTGGCGGGTGGTAGTCAAGCGTTCAGGAGACACTGGAGAAGAAAGGGAAGAGGAAGGAGAGGAGGAAGAGGAGGAGGAAGAGGAGGAGAAGGAGGAGGAGAGAGGAGGAGAAGGAGGAGGAGGAGGAGGAGAAGGAGAAGGAGGAGGAGAAGGAGGGTTAAGTAACTGAGATTCATGGAGGAAGATATTCTCATACTCCAATGAATAATTTCTTTGAAGCTTTGCAAGAAGAATATTTTACTATACATCAACATACACGATTATCATTTCCTATGAGCGTTGTGTTCAGGATAAGAGATGAGAGTGAGATATAAGGCTTAAAAGTGTCTGTGGTTATGAGTGTGGTACGAGGGAAAGGTAGATAACAGAAGGCCTAACGGTTGTACACGAGAAGAAACAGATAACGGATGAAAAGATTGGCTGGTATATGGTCGTACATGAGAAAGAAAGATAACAGGTGAAATAATGGTCGTATATGGTCTTTCAAGGGAAAGCCAGAGGTTGAACGTTTCTCACTCTTTTCTGCAAGCTCTCAGGAGAATTCACATCCATTCTCTAATACGGTGACCCATTTTGTACATTATCCGAGTGAGGTTTGACCAGTGCAAAGTATATTTGTAATATAATCTTTAAACAACACTTGTTACCAGCATTCCTCGATAAGAAAACGAGTGCAATATTACCCATTTCGTATACATTCAAATCTTGACATCAGGGCTTTATATCACTTATAATATATACTCCTTAATCCTACTCGTGTCTGATTCCTATATTTCAACGTCTCTATAATGATACTTAATTCCCCTACCATCTTCATACAGACTCAGAGCTTGCCCGTCTGTACATGATTTGCACTTATGTGGCCATTTTACACCCCAAGACGAAAGTTTTCACAAAGACCTTCGTGGTGTCCCCTTCATCTATCGAGTTGCGATGCGTCTTGTTTTAATGTCATCAGCAAATCTACTCACGATGTTGTATAATCTTACGTCAAGTTCATGATGGATGTTTATTATGAACAACAGTGTACCCAGGACGGAGCCTAGCCAGCGGTACTCCGCGCCCATAGTTGAAACGCTATCTAGATATCGCAATCATTGTTCTGATAATTTTCCCACAACAGATGTTAAGATGTTAACAAGATGACAATTTGGGGCTGAGGCTACATCCACTTTTTCTCTGTGACTATCAAGACTCCATAAATGATCCTCCATGGTTCTTGTACAACGCCAGACTTTAGCGATTTCTTGGACAAAGTTGTAAGGGGGTTGATTTTCTTCTACTTTACAATCTTTTTTTTTTTTTTATAAGAATCTTGTAAGTACTTTATCAAGTCCAGGCGACTTTTTCTGACATTAATTTTTTTTTTCATTTGGTTGCAAATGATTAGATTTCTCCGCTCCTTTACAAAACTATCGTTAGCTCTGAAAAGTGTATGTCTTCCCTTATGATAATCCATGTGAATGTGTATCAAAAAAACATGGCGGTCCATTTCTTTATCATTGTCACTGATTTCATCAACAGATTATCTAAATGAGCTTCTTCAATTTTCATTTTCTTTTTCTATACTGTCATTCTGATTTAACAGTTTCTTTTATATTCTTGTTCATCACTTAATGTAATTATATGTCACGTATTTGATGCAACTTAGACATCCCTTTCCCTTTCGATGGGAGGGGAACCCTATAGGGTCCCTGGGTCTAAAGACCGTGTAAGGGCCCCAATCTCGCCCACTTGTCACCCTCATATGTCCATGTATTGTACCCAGTGTAATCTCTATTCTAGCCTCTACCTACCCCGAGACATGTACCCTTGACCCACACGCTCACTGAAATACTTTGTCTGTGTCTATCTAGACAATAAATATCTTAAAACCGAAACTAAAAAACTCATTTATTTAGGATAATCACTGTCTTTGGTCTACTTCACCTCTGTACTAATTTCCTAACCCCACTAGTGGCACTGAACATTTTGCAATACGCGTTTCGTATGTCACTTAACCGTATGTCCTCAAGTTGAACCAAGTCCCTCCGTGGTCTATTGGTCTATTCCTGACAGACATGAGTCATACATGCAGTAAGACCATGTACGACCTTAGAATCTCTGTGAGCACTTGAAGGTGTGGAAGCTTTTCAGTCAATGGACCGAAAGCCCAAATAACTATTGAACAACCATCAATCGACACACACATAAGAAATTTGTTGACGGGTGGATTTCTTAAGAGGCCTTCGAGATTCTTACAGCAGCAACTAAAATCTCCCCTCGAGGTGAGGGTGGTTGAATTACACAGACCACACAGACCCCAAGGTCCGAGAGAGGTAGTCTGGCCTTAAATCAGTTGAGAAAGCGGTAGAAGAAAAGGATAGAAAAGCTAAAGTTCGCTCCCCATCCTTCGGGCAACAAGCCGTGTAGGAAACAGGTGAGGGATAGGCTGCTGGCTATGCCTGCTCAGTCGCGTCATACCTTCCAGAGCATCTCTCGAAAACTGTGGAGGGTAGACGGATAATTACTTTCTATTTCTTTGACATAATTATGTATTCATTTATCACATCACCGTTGCAGTGTTATCTCGAATTTGAAATGGAATTAGATTCCTTTTTTTAAACCCGTCTTTAAAAAGTTAGTGTTCGAATCAACACTTAATTTCTATTTTGCGATAAAAGACTACACTTAGTAAGGGGATAAAATAAGCCGATACGTTCCCGACTTTTCAGTACAGTGGGTAACATTTTCAAGATATTCGACATTTCGTACATTCTTAGTACACTTGAGTCCTGGCCAGACAATTGGAGCAATCCCAAAGGATCATCACGTCGACTTAAGGTCGTACTGACGCACTTAAGGTCGTACTGACGTACTTAAGGTCGTACTGACGTATTCAAGGCTTAGCTAAATAGACAAGGCAAAAACCCAGACAGGAATCACACACACACAGACACACACAAACATAACGCAATCAAATATGTATATGTAACATACGTAACGTATACGCCATTCCATACACTACAGGTGTTAATGTGTGCCTAAGAAAATTCAACTTGTGTCTCTTCAGTCTAAGATACCAGAGAGCTCTTATGTTGTATCCAATTTCCTTTATTAACACGTTCTTCGCGTTCACTCACTGATTCGTAATGGCTGTCCGCGTTCACTTTGTGATTCGTAAACGCTCTTCGCCTTCTCTCAGTCGTTCGTGCACGTTCTGTACAACCGTTTAAGGGCTAACGACCGTTCCCTGCATTTAACTCTGCACGTTAACCACACTCGTTGATTAAGGCAGCATCTCTTATCATTTTGAATGCTCCAACCCAATACTATTCAACGCTTAACTAATCTATATAGACATCCACAACTAATTAGAATCAATTAAAACGACACAATCGCATCACATATTGTCCCGGACGGGTGGACAGAATCATATGTTAAGGTACATGAACCATCGCTCCTCTGTCATGCTCGCTCAGTGGCCCTGTAACAGTTTAAACCCCATCCCAGCGACCAGGAGACATTTACCCAACGTCTCGGCAACTCGGCAAATACGATCGTAAGTCGCGAAGGAATAAGGACTAAAGTGGTTCGGGTTAGGGACGAGAGGGTTACGCCGAGGCGCGTCTTTAAGAGGGATGTCAGACATTGTTCATCACTTCGTTGTTTTGCCAGCGCGTGATCCGGGCGGCGCGGCGCGTCTCCTCGGGGGTCGCTCCCCACAGTCCCACAAGCTATCGCTCAGATCCGCTGCTATTCAGAGGTCGGACACGGGCCAATGAAAACACGAGAGACTCCCCTTCTCCTTTTAATAAGGCAGCCATAATGCTGAGACCAGAGAGCACTTTCGGGACTTGCAATGACACTCGCTGTGGAGACGGCTAATAGCTGGTCTTATCAATGCCTGTAAATAAACGAAGATTGAAGGAGTGGCGGTATGTAGAGAGGGGTGATGAAGGTGCCGGCTTATGTTTACCTCCAGTGTCACCCGTGCATAACAGATGAGCATCGGTGAGTGGCGGCGCGCAAGAGCGCACGGAGGCTGGCTGGCTGGCAGGAAGGGAGGGAGGGAGGAAGGCAAGAGGGAGGAAGGTATTGTGGGAGGAAAATTGGGAGAGGAAGAGATGAGAAGATAAGGAACAGGAGGAAATGTGTGTGTGTGTGTGTGTGTGTGTGTGTGTGTGTGTGAAGAGTTCACCTGTCCACACTTTCGTCTATGTATTTTCCCTCACTATACCTCATCCTCCAGCTGCCTCTCCTCAACCCTATTATGGACTAAACGAAAAATCGCTTTTGGATTATACTTGGGAAGATTACCAATGTCTCTCTTTCTCCTCGGGTGATGCTTCTGTCTCTACTATTCGCATAGCAGAGGTCACTATTGCAGGGATAAAGACACATATTTTCTCTTCCTCTCTGGGTGTCCATTCTTCAAAAATCCGTGCTTTAACAGCTTCTGGTTTGAGATTATTCTAACCAAGGGCCTGCTATATTGCATCTAGGAAAAGCCTTCTAGTAACTCTCATTTAACTTTCAATTCCTTTGATCGTTTTGATAATGTCATTCCTGAGGCGAAGTGCTTCTGTATCCATGGAGAATGTGATGCACTCTCCTCTTCTTCCACTAGTGGCTCCATCTGGTCTTTGGCCTACAGGATCTATAGCAACTTCATTCGGTCCATTTTACTGAAGCTTTTCTAGACAGACGACAATAGAGTTGTCTCTCCCACCAACAAAGCAACTTCCACCGATTCTCGTTTCTCCTCTAAACCCCATCTTGGATGACTTAATATCTCCTCACCTCATGAGTCCTCAACTACCATTTCCTTCAGCATCTTGAATCTCACTGTCTTGTCTCTCATCATCAGTATGGCGTTTGCAAGATAAGATTCCCATGTCTTGTTTCTTTTCTCTGGCTGGTCAACATAGCGGATCAACTTCTCCCTCCTTCCCTATCAAACAGCGGCGTTCTTCAGGGCTCTGTCCTGTTTCCTAAGCTCTTCCTCCTTTCTATCAACGATTTTCTTCCTTCAACAAGTAACCAGATAAACTCTTGTGCCGACGGCTGAACACATCATTCCTCCACTTTTCTGTTTTTACAGGATTCTACAGGACAGGTGATGTAGGACAGAAGACATTAAACTAACCAAGTAAATGTATTAGACGATCTAAGGTAAAATCCTGATTAGTATTCTCGCCTGATGGTTTCCCAGGCTTTCAGTACCATAAAGAAAAAAAAAAAGCCTTAACAATTACCACCCATAAAACAGTTTCTATACTTAGAATGTTACGACGCGAGGTACGGATTCTGGTTCAGTAACACTGATCTGCTGTTAGCCATTAAATCTAAGAAAGATACACACACACACACACACACACACACACACACACACACACACACACACACCTGCTAGGGAACAGATCATCAGTATGGTAACGACCCGCATCAGGCAAAGACCTGACAAATATCCAACAACGACACTGAACTGAGAGTTTGTCATACCTTCTCCTGCCGCAACCAACCTCGAAAGGACCCAGTGGTCTGTTGCTGTATGAATTCCTTTGTCAAACGAATTCAAGTCGATATGAACCATGTCTTACCTCCCGATGGAAAAAAAACAAAACAATAGGAATGAAGATATGAAATACATTAGTCTGTCCTTCGGTTATCAACATTCAGAAAGTGTTCGACGCAATGAATTACAGAGAAGGGACGCAGACTGTTCAAATGTTTCGGTGTTATACAGACAATACTAGTTCGGTGAAAGAGTATTACACGTTCCGTTACAGCCATAATCTATCGGTGATCTATTAGCCCTTCGTCTCCTAGGAGTCGTTCTGTGTAGTGCAAATATCCAGATATCCAAACAGGGCGAATCAAGGACATGCAAACATGCATTTGTTCTGGGAACTGAGCTTAAGGAACAAGGATCCCCCCCAAAGCTATGATCCGACAAGTTGATAAAAATGGCTAATGGCAGGCGCTACTTAACCTACAGGTAAACGTGTCATATATGTAAATGGAATTCCTCCATACACTGGAGAGGCAACAGATGGCTTGTGTGGGCAGCTGGACAGAAGACTGAGGGGGAAGGAGAGAAGCGGGCTAGGGGGGAGGAGGTGTTTGAGAGAAGAGGAGGTAGAGGAGGACGAGGGGGGAGGAGGTGTTTCAGAGAAGAGGAGGTAGGGGGAAAAAAAGAAGATGGGAAGTTTTGGGTTGTGCTCCGATGGTTGACACCGTGGGACAAAGTGCCTCATTAGTGGCCCTACGGGAAATGGACGGCTCCCTGGTGGACCTTGTGTCCTCTCAGGTCCTTCCTTTGTCATCATGTCACAACACTCCTCCTCCTCCTCCTCCTCCTTCTCCTCCTCCTCCTCCTCCTCCTCCTCCTCTTCCTCCTCCTCCTTCTTCTCCTCCTCCTCATTTTTCTCTCCTCATTTCTTTTTTTTTATGTGAAGGCTGAAGGAAGCATACCTGCATGTTAACCTCTTGAACATGACTGTATAACCCTTGAACATGACAGAACGACACTTGAACATGACAATACGACCCTTGAACATGACAATACGACACTTGAACATGGCAGTTCGACCCTTGAACATGAGAGTACGACCCTTGAACATGAGAGTACGACCCTTGAACATGATAGTAAGACCCTTGAACATGACAGTACGACCCTTGAATATGACAGTACGACCCTTGAACATGACAGTACGACCCTTGAACATGATAGTACGACCCTTGAACATGACAGTACGATCCTTGAACATGACAGTACGACCCTTGAACATGACAGTACGACTCTTGAACATGACAGTACACTGACTCTCGATGGCTCGACCATTAACCTGATTCTGATGCGGTGAGCGTCACGCGCTAGCCCTGCCTTATGGCAAAATCTCGTTCTGAGTTGGTATCATTCCTCTCTCTCTCTCTCTCTCTCTCTCTCTCTCTCTCTCTCTCTCTCTCTCTCTCTCTCTCTCACATGTCTCCGGACCAACCACCTCATTAGTGTTCACTACAGGAAATGAGACTCTCTCATGCCTCCTCCTCACGGTCGCTCAGACTGCCGGAGACGTCCAAGAAAATAGTTAAAATTTCAACTTATCGTCTCGTGGGTCAGGTCTCCCCTCTGTACTGTCTTGTGGGGACAAGTATCCCTTCCATATTATCTAGTGGGTCCAGGTCTCCCCTCTGTACCGCCTAGTGGGCCCAGGTCTCCCCTCTGTACTGTCTAGTGGGCCCAGGTCTCCCCTCTGTACCATCTAGTGGGCATAAGTCTCCCCTCCATATCATCTAGTGGGCCCAGTAGCGGGCCCAGACTTCCCCTCTGTACTGTCTAGTGGATCCAGGTCTCCCCTCTGTACTGTCTAGTGGGCACAAGTCTCCCCTCCATATCATCTAGTGGGCCCAGTAGCGGACCCAGACTTCCCCTCTGTACTGTCTAGTGGGCCAAGGTCTCCCCTCTGTACTGTCTAGTGGGCACAAGTCTCCCCTCCATATCATCTAGTGGGCCCAGTAGCGAGCCCAGACTTCCCCTCTGTACTGTCTAGTGGGCCCAGGTCTCCCCTCTGTACTGTCTAGTGGGACCAGTTCTCCCCTCCATATTGTGTAGTGGGACCAGTTCTCCCCTCCATATTGTGTAGTGGGACTTGGAAGAGGATCTGTCGCCAGATATTTTAACTTACGATAGCTGTAAAGAAACTCAGCTGCTTGCTGGCAAATATCAGATTCTCATTCCCGTAAGTGGATGTGAAAATGTCGATCTACAAACTGTATGCAATTTAATCAGGCCAAAATTGAAGTTTGCTTCTCAAACTTGCTCTTCGTACTTCAAGGAGCACATAGACATGACCACCGGTTCCCAAAATAGTAGTGAAAGTAAAGATAAATAAATTGTCGCTCTCACTAAACTGGGATTTCGTATGAAAAAGATATTATGATCTTTGCAACGATGAGATCTGTTTACTGTAAAACAGAGAAGGTTCAGAGGAGGGCAACAAAAGATGGTGGAGTAGTGAGAGGTTGGTCGTACGAAAATATGTCCTCTATGGAAGACAGAAGAGTTCTGAGTGACTTGATCACAAACTTTAAGTTTTTAAACTAATTCAGTGACGCAGCAGCGAACAGGTCTCGTAAAAAGATACAAAGAAATTGAGCAACAAGAGGAAAAGAAAAAGGATACATGAAAGTAGGCAGAAAAAGAAAATAAAATGACAGTAAAGATATACTTAAGTACGTAAGTAGCATCAGAATGGTGGCTCAGTGGAATAGAGGTGATGAAACTGTGAAAGCTAAAAACATGATAAGTTTAAAAGTTGTAAGATAATGAACGAAGTTCCAGAGAGAGGGAGTTCCATGAGTGTAGAACTCCCTTCACGTAAAGTAGGTGATTACACACACACACACACACACACACACACACACATACACACACACACATACACACACACACACACACCAAGCAGGGAGAATTTTAGAAATGTGTGAAGTAATGTTTCTGTAGCAATAAAGTGGTGGAGAAATGGAACAAAATATGAAATAAGAATATAAGGGCACAAGTGAATGAATACAGAGAGTGTTGAAAAATTAAATACAAATCATATATATACAAGATGATGGACGCTAATCAACGGTGTGAGTTGGGGAAAAAAAAAGTTTTAGAATACATCAATCTAAGGTCATGTGTAGATTTTTGCTTGAAAATCTTGAAATGCTGAGATCTAATACGCTTATATGGGATAGTTTCTAGACCTTTCGATGTTCAAATGACAAGCGTGACATCTGGCCAAAATTGGCAGAGGAGAAAACAGAAATAGGAAGACTTTCACATACACACAAGCGACCCGTTCGCTTACATATCTTATCGGCGTCGAGCGAGGCCAGCTAGCCGAAGACGCCGAAGACGCCCTTACTACAGCACCGTTGATCAACGGACGACTTTATCATTATCATCGTTATCATTTATTACCATTATCGTTATCAGTGTTACTACACAACCCTGGGAGTTCTACTACGAGGTTCATGTAGCTTGTAAACTAAGCTTCCTGCTGTAGTGGGCTAACGCGAGCTGTTTTCCATCCGCGGACGATGGTGTAGCCGAGTGTAAGTTGACGACAGCTCGCTCGCGGTCTTACCCGCTGGCGGGCAGAGTCCGGGAGGTACGTACAGTGGATGTGGAGCGAAAGAGGCCTTTTCTAAATCTGTTCCCGGCGCTACCTCGCTCTCTAGGAAGACAGCGACAGACACTTGTGTTTGTGTGTGTGTGTGTGTGTTTTGTGTCAATTGTTATTAGCATATCAATTATCTTTAGGTACGGTGCGATCACACGAATCTACCAACTGAAAGAAAACTATATATTTCCATCTTAGGAATTTAAAGAATAATGAAGAGAATGATAAAGGAAGGAAACCCCAAACACTGAATATAATTCTCATGACCGCTACTTACAACTGTGGGTACGATCATGGAGCGAAAGTAGACAATAAAGTCGATGTAAATTGGTTATATATGATGATCCAACTCTTATATTCCCGTACAACCGATCCACATCGACTTTATCGTCCAATCTTGATCCTATTGAGACTATGATACTGTAAGTGTAACTTCTAGTTATCCTAATAATAATGGGCGGGAATTTAGTCAATGTCTACCAAAGACTATCTTTAGATGATAAATTTGAGGTTTAGTGGAAAAATAGCTATATTTCTCTTTCTTGTATCTGCCCTGATGATGTGATCATTATACGAAAGTGCACTTGGGAACTGGTTGTGTTTCATTTCACCGTGGATTACAAGGAGTTTACTCGATCACGCGCTCAATTGTCATCTTTTCCCATATATATATATATATATATATATATATATATATATATATATATATATATATATATATATATATATATACCCAAGAGGGTCAGGTGGCGAGGGTGTGACATCAAGGGAGGGTGAGGGGGTGACCGTAATGACCCAGACAGGAAGAGGAAACAGCCTGTGTGTGAGACACAGCCGGGCGCGTCCAGGGTCACGGGGGTGGGGTCAACCTTGGGAGAGAGAGAGAGAGAGAGAGAGAGAGAGAGAGAGAGAGAGAGAGAGAGAGAGAGAGAGAGAGAGAGAGGACCTGTCCTCTTCGCAAGAAGTAAGGCCCAAAATGGCAGTAGGTACAGTTCATCCCTTAATTCCCCAGCAGGATAGAGACATCCTCTCAACGTAACATAGCCTATTCTAACCTAGCCTAGTAAAGATGTCCTTTTCCTTTTTTTTCCTATACTCTAACCCAGTATGTTGATGTGTGTCATCTGTGCTACCTATGTTAAATCGACTCTTGAATTCCTTCTAGAAGTTAGAATATGTGGATGAGTGATACGAGAAGCTTAACATCCCATTTGATAAGGTTCACATTTCATAGATTTTTGCTTAAAGAAATATATGTATATATATATAATTTGTGATTATTGGAAATTTACTGTAATTGTGAAAAAATTATCCTATTAAGAAAAACAACAGATAAATTATCATTCATACTGTGGACAAATTGTCTGAAAGTGGGTCATAACAATTTTACGTCTAAAATATTCCAAAAATTTTTAAAGTGACAATTCTATCAAAGAAGCTTCCAAGGGTTTTTGCTATGTATGTAGCACCGAAATACGCTCTGGAAATCAGTGTTTGCTGTAGGGGCTGAACGTTTCACAGGATATTTGTATCCACACATTAACACATTAAAGACAAGCTTCATCTCCCTAGGGTATAGGTCACAGAAGTGAGGTGATCTCGTATATGCATATAACCAAGGGGAAAATTTAACACGATAAAGTCCCCATGAAAAGTGCGCTTGGGATCTACTCATGTTTTACTTTCCTCGTTAATACACACACACACACACACACACACACACACACACACACACATATATATATATATATATATATATATATATATATATATATATATATGCAACTTTCTGTGCTCCCAAAACAGAAATAACAAAGCAAATTCTATTATATCTAACGCTTTCTTATCATACAACACGCAAAAAATCGAAACAGTAAAACAGAAGAATATATTCAATAAAATTCATGACTGATTATGTTCAAGATAATAAAGTAAAAAAAAAATTTTTCTAGATGAAGAGAACATCGAAATCGACCCTCCCCAAAGAAAGCGTAAACGAATCGGGTTTTTTACTTATGCACTGCAAGCATACTACTAAAATCAATTCTCCAGCGAAATCCTTCGCAACATCGATATCACGGAGAAGCAGCGAGCATACAGACACAGCTTCCTGCGCTCTGTGAGTGTGTAACTTTATTTGGCATACCAAGTTGTTTGTCTCTGATGTGTGCAGTGACTCAATGCATTTCTTGAGAGAAGGCTCAATTCTTGGAGAAATCAACTCCCATTGCATTAACCTAAGATATATTTGATTATCGGAGCTTTGAAAGCCCTTTGCACATAACCCATAACGGGCCTAATGATTTACGCCATATTAGAGAGTTTTGCTGTATTACTAACATCATATTCAAAGGCTACCAATATATTACCAATTCTTGGTTTGAGAAAACTCTTGCTATATTACCGATGCTTCGTTTCCAGATTCTCTTTATCACAAATCACTGGTTCGAACGCATTCGGTGCATGATAGATTCTTAGTCTTACTTGATGATTCTCACTGTGTTAAGGATTCTTGGCACTGAAGATTCTTGCCCCTCCCTCTTGGCCTAAGAAGATTGGCTTTTCTGACTAATAGGTTCACATTGTAGTTCCGATATTCGCTACGAGGGTGAAGGCGTTGTATAAACGTACTTATTCATCACCGATATGTCATCTGCGCTCCATGCCGCGACAGAATAAGGTGGGGTCCTTTAAGGCGGACATGTTCAAGACTAGGCTGTTACATTCTTTCCTGTTCGGCGACGATGATATGCTTCTCCCGACGGTGACTTTGCCAGCGTTTACCATCTGCAGGAGGAGACGATGAACATCTAAAGTATCGGAGAAGGCGACGAAGAAGGGAGGGAGTAAGGGACTGGAAGTCTCCTCCTGTATTAGCTCTTGAAAGTAGGAATGGAAGAAGGAAGAAAACGAGATTCTGTTTTCCTGAAGCATCAGCTCCAAAATCTACCTCGGTAAGGCGAGAAGACTGAGCAAATATTAATATATTTGTTACCTCAGAACCAGGGATTCCTGCAACTCCAAGGCTGCGCTACTCGCAGTAGCAGGAACAGGATGGACTCCTCTGAAACGAAAATTCTCTTAAGAAACTGTACTCTGTTGTATCACCTGATGATGAAGCAGCTTGGTCAACAACACACTCCTACAATTACTTCGGTGCCGAAGAGGATCGACGTGTCAGAAGTTTCGCAGTTTAACCTCAAGCAGGCGAAGTCCTGTAATAATATATGTATCATACTTAATTGCACTTCCTGCCTGAGCGAGGTAACTTCAGGAACCAACAAGCAACGGCTTCACTTGCGCACAACCATTGTCAAAGGCTATTCCATGGTTCTCCTTCATCGCTCCACAAGCTTGCGCTTTTCCAGCCCAGTGACAGCGACTCGCCCCTTGTATATACGACATCCAGTCAGTTCTTCCTCCTCCCATGCCCGCCACACGTGAATGTTCAGCCTGGCCTCGATCCACAGGTGCCTCTTTTCCACTCCATTTTTCCGTCTTCTTTCCAGCCTCCTCCTCCTCCTCCTCGTCCCACTCTGCTTCCCTCCGCTTCTGACACGTCGATCCTCTTCGGCACCGAAGTGATTGTAGGAGTGTGTTGTTGGAGCTGTCTGGGGATACCCCATTGATGGAAAGACGATACTCAACTTGCATCTCTCACTATATTACCTGGTCTCATTACACAGTGTATAGCACTTGGGTGGTAATTTCTTTGGTGACCAATAAGGGAGTGGAATTTTTCAACGCGTGTGGCACCATCCCTAAAACTTGTTTTACCAATCATAGAGTTTTTCTTTAGAATTTCTTTAGATTATCTACCTTCACGGGTGGTTTGGATAGACTCCAAACAGGTGGAAATTACACGAATCGTAAACAGCAATGTGTTTCATTATAGTGGGCTTGCTACCTTGCGAGTTGCTGCGTTGTACGAAGAATTCCCTAGACAGTGATGTTCTGAAAAGTTGATAGGACATAGTACCTCAGTGTCAACCTGTTCTCTTACAGGACAAACACACACACACACACACACACACACACACACACACACACACACACACACACACAGCCCTACATCTGCCCTCAACAGTCAGTAGACTATCAAATGTTCAAAAGCTATTTAACATCCTCTGTTCATTATTTATGTCACACATTTTCTCATTACGTCTTCAGCCTCCGGCTCAAATCAGGTCAGTAAATAATCAGTATTACCACCATCATGTCATACACACGCACACACATATGTTTTGACATCTATAGCCACCGTTACGAGCGGATTAACCAGAAGATGAGCGTCTTTAGAGGTTCAGATTACAAACTGTTTTTACGAAAGACGACTTAAACCCATATAGTCGCACTATACGTTCCCCTGAGGTAGGTATGGCTGTGTCGCTCTTATCAAAATAAGGATAGAACTGAAAAAGAAAATGAATATGAAAACAGAAACTACTTTGATAAAGACGAGGCATCTATGTAGGTCAACGGAAAATACTTTTTGCCTCCATAACAGCCGACTTGATACGCGTAAAAGAGTACCCTCCAGTCCAGGCCATGTCCGTTGAAAAGGCAAACAAGTTGACTTTACTGACTATGAAGGAAATTATCACACGAGCGATTCCAGGATGTTGTAACTTCACCATCATACAACAGAAGCCCTGACCAGATGGGGCTGCTTCTGGCCTCTGGGTGTGTCTGGGGGGGGGGGGGGGGTGGAAACGCCCGTGGCGGCCCAGGAAGTTCCCTCCCTCCCTCTCCCACCCCAGCCTAAGATAACTCGTAAGGAAGAGGGGGTTACAGGAACGGCTCTTCCCACGTAGTTAGTACACGTACATTGCAGCTGCAGCCTGTTATGTCAGGCGGACAGGGATGACGACCCGTGTTTGTTTTGTGTGTGCGTGTGTGGGTGCGTGTGTGTGTGTGATGGAGGGGACGGGGATAACCTGACCCTTTGAGGTCAGGTCGAAGACTAGGGTCGTGTGATGCTCAATGACATGATGATGATGGTCTTCTTATAGAAAAAAAAAGGAGAGAAAATTATAAATTTGAAAGTTATTCAGATTTCAAAAACATTACGCACATAAAACTTACGACATACCTTCCCTCTACCATTACTAACCTCCCTTCCTCCCTCCACCCACCTGAACACACATGTGCAATAACATGTTAACGTCATCTCCTGCGTCGCCATATCACACAAGGCGGACGCCCCTGTGATAGGCTGGCGCGTCATGTGAATTACCCAGCGGCTGAGGTGGTGTTAATAAAGCTTACTTAACGACGACATGTCGCCCTATAATATGTCGCTGTCGTTGTAAACTTGGCAGCCATTCTTGGCCGCCAGCTTCCTCTCTCTCCCTCTCTCACTCCAAGAGACTCGTCCAAAAGCTAAATTGATGACTGGTCCACCCCACTACGTGTTGTGTAAGTTCATGAAGAAGTAACGCCGCTGCAAGACGACAAAAGCGTGTTGCTTAAACTGAAACCCAAGCCGAAACGAGTTCTTTAAGTCAACCATCTGAATCACCCTAATCACTCCTCAAGTTACGACAGCCAATCACCCTCCAGCCACACTGATCTGGGACCAATCACCACTAACCTCGGGAGACTAGGGCCTTGTAGCTCCGCCTCCCTACCTTGGTATGCACCTTGGTGAGTGGCTACTCGTGCCACAAGCCCCACCCAATTGGCTCTTCCGGAGGGAGGTGGGAGGAGCCGTGGCTTTAGGAAAGGGAGTATGCTATGTCTTGAGGAAGAGTGCCAACGATTAATCAGTTTAAGGCCGGACCTTGAGTGAGTAAGACCTGGCTCTCGTAAGTGCGACCCCCAAAGGAGGAGCGTTGGACCCAAGTGGACGGGACCTCCTTACAAACAGTGTGCTACCTGCTGGAGAGTCTAGTAAATAATCTATCGGTGACCAGCGTCTGAAAACCTGCAGGTGAGTTGCAACATCGATTTTTTTTTTTTCTATTTTGCGAATAGAACGTATGTATTCGTGATGGTCAATTTCAGAAAGGGACATGGCCATGCGTAAAGTCAGCCATCGTCCTTAGGTTCAACGAAATACTATATAGTATGAAACTGATTTAAGAAATTAGTATATCTATCCATCTATCTATCTATCTATCTATCTATGTGTGTGTGTGTGTGTGGTATTCATGCATTACACATGACAGCTACGGAATAGATGTGAGCGAGCGCGGCCTTTTTTCGTCTGTTCTTAGGGCTAACGCGGGAAACGGAGAACTTGTATATATATATATATATATATATATATATATATATATATATATATATATATATATATATATATATATCACACGAATACTGACGGGGATTGCAATTACGGTGTATAAGGAAGCATTATCTTCGCTTCTGCTAATATAACCAGAATTTGCCCTTGAACTGATAATGTATTTGTCTGTGAATATCTCTGCAATAATGCACTATGTCACCGTCTGTTAAGAGTCTGGTTTTAGCAGGTCCTCAGCCACGTCCCGTCCGTAACATTAGCAGATATATAAGTGTGTGTGTGTGTGTGTGTGTGTGTGTGTGTGTCTTTCTACGCATAGCCTAAGAAGACTTAGTAATGCCATAATAAAAGTATTAGATTTAGAATTAGGAAGATACGTAAGGTTAGGATGGTATTTAGTCTTTTTCGTTAAGATATCAATTACTGGAATTAGGATGGTAGGTGGTGGAATTAGGTCAGTTAGTAGAATTAGGAAAACAGGTGTCAGATTAAGTTAGGTGCTGGCATTGAGGAATTAGGTGCTGGAATTCGGTGAGGCCTTTGGAATTAAGAGGTTAGGTGCTGGAATTAGGAAGAATTAGGGTTAGGAATTAGAAGGATGGCTAGTCCGAAACTGGAAAGTTGTTAGGACGTGAAGAATAGTTAGAAATTACTGCAAATGCCTTTCTCTTCTTTAGGACCTTGGTACCCCATAGTCTTCTCGTACATTGGCATAGATAGATCGTATCCGGACAGCTATAGAAAGAGACCAGCACTTGGCTTTAAGATGTGGCGATAACCGGACGCCTCCACACTTGCCGGTAACCTGAATACCTCATACTCTGCCAGTAACCGGACGCCTCCAGTACGGTCTGACCTCTTTCATAACAAACAGCTGTACGAAGGAGGGTTGAATCCTTTATATAAAGTAAGATGGTTCTCAATATCAGGGGTGTTTGATCTGGGTGAGGGAAATATATCAGGCCTACGACGACTCAGGGTAAGAACTGCAGGAAGGGCTTCTCATGGAAGTGAAATAAAAAAGGAAAAAGTAGATTAGCAGTAACGATAAGAACACACACACACACACACACACACACACACACACACACACACACACACACACTTCCAAGGACACCTGGACAAATTTCATAGCTGGTCTCAAACACGATTCATGAAACTCAATCACATTGAATGCATAGTAAATGAGGATGGGACTATCCTTAATAAGAAGGCTACTTAATCTACTTTTCTCATCCCAACCAACCTTCTGCTGGTCATCGCATTCCCCAGGGACCTTCCTCCACTACAAAGGTCTTCAGCTTACCAACGCTGACCGGTACCTCCAGACAACACTTCCAAGAAACCTCTAAAAAAAAAGGAATGCTTGCCAAACTCCAAAAGCCTTTCTCTCTATTGCCTATAGTCGAGACAGATCTTTATAATCTTATTTCTGGTCACTTGGATCTACAATTACGACTACTATTTGCTTTCAAGAACTCGAAATGGGTCATTGGAACCGTCATTACGAGAAAGACTAAGTCCCTAAAGGTATATCAGTAATTACTTTACAATCAACTCCTCCTCCTCCTCCTCCTCCTCTTCCTCCTCAGAACTACGAGCTCACACTTCGCACTGGGATCGTCCCACGTGGATCCTGACGAGGAACGTCGAATGACTCTCGAGATTGAAGGATTTATAACTGGGACTCTGAGTTCTGAGTGGCGCGCCTTTTGTGTTTAGAAGTCCGTACATCTCTGATTCCTTGAGCACGACAGGATGACCCTTGTGGACGATGGTACGACGTTTGAGCACGGCGGTACGATCCTTGAGCAGTGCGGCACTCTACCCTAGAGCATAAAGGTACGATCCTAGAGCACGACGGCATTGCTCTATGGTACGACGATGCTAGCAATGGGTACGATGGCCTGGCATTTGAGTACTTGGTAGCCACACACACACACACACACACACACACACACCCACACGCAGAGCAAAGAGCGTATGTGTAAGTGAAGAGTTGATGCCGAGATGTGCCTGGGTATAGGGGGAGAGGAGGAATAAATTGGAGTACATGGGAAGGCCAGATAACAGATATCCTGATGGTCTTTTTTGGGACTAATAGATATCAGAAGACCCAATGGTCTCTGACAAGGTTATCTGCAACGGGACAGTGAGATTACACTAAATATCTTATGTATTTAGACTGAAAGTGGATAGTAAAGCAAAGGAAGAATGCAAAGAAGAATGATCAGATTGTTATACATATGTACGAAGAGAAAAATCATAAAGAATAAAAGAGATAGGGAGACAGGACCCAGACACGAGAGAAGAAGACAGACACAGTGTGGGAGACCCCATAACATAGGACAGATGGCAGTCCAGACACAGTGGCAGATCCTAGACAAAGTAAGAGACCCCTAGACACAATAAGAGACACCATACAGAGGAAGACCCCAAGACACACGGGAGACCTCAGGACACATGAGAGACCCTAGTAATTGTTAGGGGCCCCAGAGAAGAGGTGAGACAGACAGAAAACAATTGTGTAGATAAGAGAAATGTCACCAGTGGATAGTTATTAGCCATGTTTGAGGACAGGGGTCGGTCACACCTTGCAGGATAGGTAAAGACGGCGTGCTGGATAGATGTATTTAAAGACTGTATGTCCCACCCAAATGGCTAGAATGACTTTGTACAGAACCTAAGGCACAGATAGATGGTTAGAATAATCATATGGAGAGCCTAAGGCATAGATAGATGCCATGATTAGCTATATAGAGAGTCTAAGGCACAGATAGATGCCTAGAATGAGTCTATATCGATTCCAAGTCATAGGAAAGATAATCTAACCCTGAAAGTATAGCTGGTATTGGATCTAGAACCTGTTCTACACGAAGACAATTGGAGAATCCACAAAAGCGTGCAGCATTTATAATGAGAATCACCTCCTTGCGTCACCATTTGTATGGTGAGACAAAATGAAATTTTCTTTGAGACTTGGAATTATAGTAATAGATTTTTGAAATGGTCTCGCCAATGGAGAGGGAAAGAAAATGCGATTACAAGGGATATTCTTATTCTTCTTCGTCTTCTCTTCTTTTTGACTTCCCTATGTCTCAAGCCCTTTTCCTATGTCTCATTTACGTCGTGACTTCGATTGGGAACTTTTGTCCTCGAGTGGAACTTTCTACACACACGAACACACACACACACACACACACACACACACACACACACACACACACACACACACACGGAATAAAAAAAGAATAAGAATTACTGACAACCTAAATAACTTGTAATCATACACCAGACGCAGAGGGTTCTGATAACTGGATGTTGGGTGAGGGATTAACTATCTCAAAGATCAATAAATTCTCACTACAGGGCAGTGAAATTTGAAGAAGACGGCGGGTGTGGGTGCGTGATGGCTACAACGAACGAACGAACGAACAGTATCTGAAGGTCTCTCTCTCTCTCTCTCTCTCTCTCTCTCTCTCTCTCTCTCTCTCTCTCTCTTTCTATCTATCTGTCTGTCTATCTATCCAATGATCATCTGTGTATATATATATATATATATATATATATATATATATATATATATATATATATATATATATATATATGCAACACTGTAGTATCTGTGTCTCACAAAGACATACCAGAGGCTGTAGACGGAGCTACAGACCTGCTAGTAATTTCTACAAGTCAACAGAATCCCCACATGTAGAGCTACTGTTGTGAGCTGGTCAAAAGGAATGGGTCAATACATTCAGCGGCTCCGTTGACCCGGATGAAGAACATGATACAGAAGAACATGATACAGACGAACATGATACAGAAGAGCATGATACAGAACATAATACAAAAGAGCACGATACAAGACATACAGAACATAATACAAAAGAGTATGATACAGAAGAACATGATACAGACGAACATGATACAGACGAGCATGATACAGAAGAACATGATACAAAAGAACATGATGTAGACGAACATGATACAGTAGAACATGATAGAGAAGAACATACAAACGAACATGATACAGACGAGCATGATACAGAAGAACATGATGCACACGAACATAATACTGAAAAACATGATACAGAAGAAAATGATACAGAAGAACATACAAACGAACATGATACAGAAGAACATGATACAGAAGAACATGATACAGACGAACATGATACAGACGAACATGATACAGACGAACATGATACAGACGAACATGACGCAACTTTCTGTTATATCATGTTCCTCCTCCGTCCGGGTCAGTGGAGCCCTTGAACGTACGAACGCATTCCCAATTCTCAGAC
This sequence comes from Panulirus ornatus, assembly GCF_036320965.1. Lineage (NCBI taxonomy): Eukaryota > Metazoa > Arthropoda > Malacostraca > Decapoda > Palinuridae > Panulirus > Panulirus ornatus. The sequence continues at coordinate 8,901,977 of NC_092243.1, read as the reverse complement.
GAGACAACATATTCCCTACCAACGCTTATCTCAAATATTCTCTCTCTCTCTCTCTCTCTCTCTCTCTCTCTCTCTCTCTCTCTCTCTCTCTCTCTCTCTCTCTCTCTCTCTCTTCCCTCCCCCCGTGCTCTCCCTCCCTCCCTCCCTCATATAGCTTGAGGAAATTCTCGGATCCACTTCCTGTGATAAGTCTTATCTTGTAAAGATACGTAGTGTTGTGATGGCTTTTCCTCTCCTACCCCTCCTCCTCCCCCCCAAAACACACACACACACACACACACACACACACACACACACACGTCACCCTCTCTCTCCAACTCGGTCAACTTGCCCCGGAAGACCTTTTAGTTTCGACATACTTCTTGTCTTGACTTATAAAGAACACCTTTGTTAACATTACAGTTACAGTGTATACACAAGCTAGTTACCTCTACACACTGAAGTATGTATCTAAAACAGGAGGCACCGTAACTTACAGTCGTTAACAATTATAGTGATATGTTGGGGATACAGTTACAGAATGTATTGGCACTTGGCATGCCGTAATGCAAAGGAGGTCAAGGTACATTACACACTGGACACTGTAGTTATAGAACGTGCCTGTACTGGGCATGTTTACATCAAGTGCTTATCTACGTAAGGGCACTGGTGACGTTTGGATATAGTGTCTGGATGTCTTCAAAGATATTACCACTCATTAAGTCTCTGGATATAGTGTCAGGATGTCTGGTAGGATATTACTACTCATTAAGTCTCTGGATATAGTGTCAAGATGTCTGGTAGGATATTACTACTCATCAAGTCTCTCATTCCGCTCTTTCCTTACCTATGGTCCCCGTCATGCAGTCGTCTCCTTCGTCAGTAGACACACCACGTCTCCATCCCCATCTTACTCCATAGACACCGCCTCTCCATCTCACGCCATAGACACCACCTCTCCAACCCCCATCTCACTCCATACATGCCACCTCTCCAACCCCCATCTCACACTCTCTCCTCGCCTCGCGGCCACTGATCCAAATGAAAACACATATATTTCCAGCTTAGCTCGGCCATATATCCATCAGTGTGTTTTAATGGGGTGGGATGAAGTGAACCATATCTACAGAGGAACCCACCGTATGTCCGGTGATTCAGCACGAGGTACCACTGAAACGCCGATGGACTATGGAGGACTTCCTTTACTTTCTCTTGGCCCAGTGTGTGTGTGTGGGGGGTAGTGCGGCACACACACACACACACACACACACCCCACACACACGCACACATCCACACACCCACACACACACACACACATCCACACACCCACACACCCACACACACACACACACACACATCCACACGCCCACACACACATACACATCCACACACACACAGGGGAGCAGCAGCAGCAGCAGCGGCGGCAGCAAACGGGTCATTTTCATACCAGAAACATCAACAGCCTTGGGAGGGAGGATGGACCACCGCCCTAAGATAACCAGGTTTCCCCAAACATTTCCGTAACGCATAAATTCCGATTAAGCAGCTTGCGTAGTGATTCACTCGAACGGATGGTCGGATACGGACAAGATAACAGAACCCCTCCCTCCACGCGTCCGACCCCATCTCCACACACACACACACACACCCACACCCACCACCCCACCTCATCTCACCCTCCCTCTCTCTCTCTCTCCCTAACAGCAAGAGGGAGGGACCTCCCATGTTTTTTCTTCATGATAATCTCCCCCCTCAGTTAACCCTTCCTCATTTATTTATCTCTTCCATTTTCCCATCCCCCATCAGTCGACTGCACTGTTCCACGTCTTAATGTATAGTATCCTCTGTAGGTCACGGGATCTTTTAAAGTCAACAACGAGACCATTTCGAAATTATGTCTTGAGGGAGGAAATACCATATATTTTTTTCATATAGATTATAAAGATGAAATGAGTATTTCCTCCACCTTCTTCAACTCCGAGGTGGCATTTCAAGATGTTGGTAACACTAAATTGATCCAAAGAAAATAAAGTATCGTTTCTCTGTCATGTGGATGTTGGTTTATGTTTGGACAACAAGAACCTCCATCCTGTTTAGTTGACGAAATGAATATTTTTCAACTTATTCCATCTTGCAAATTGTGTGTGTGTGTGTGTTGTGTGTGTGTGTGTGTGTGTGTGTGTGTGTGTGTGTGTGTGTGTGTGTGTCTTCTCGGATCACACAACTAACATTTCCGCCGGTCAGTCTTGACCCCATGGCTCTCCTGTCCCTCCTCTTCAGTTCCTACTGATTGGAGTGCAATGTCTGCCCCCCCCCCCCACTCCTTGTGCGTTAATCCACCAGCCCCCTGCCATCACTCCCTGTGTCATATATTCACTAATCTATTCATCTTCCATTGCCAGAGTCATATCCCCCACTACCCGTGTCATATCCCCCACTACCCGTGTCATATCCCCTACTACCCGTGTCATATCCCCTACTACCCGTGTCATATCCCATTCCCCGTGTCACGTCCTTACTCCTTGTGCCACATATCCCCACTACCTGTCCCTTGTCTCTTGTATATCACAACATGTCAACTGTCATATGACACTATCTCCCACTACCCTGTGTGTCATATAGAATCTTACCATGACACATCACCCACTGCCTGTGTCATATAACCCCTAAACCATTCCCCATTATCCCCTTAGCCACAGTGTCATGCCTTAGCCGTGCCACAGCCTTGTGTCATATGCCCAATTTCGTGTCTTGCGCCAGAGCGAAAGTGATCATGGTTGAAAGTGATCATGGTTGAAAGTGATCATGGTTGAAAGTGATCATCAAAGGGAAGGTGATCCTGCTGGGAAATGATTATGGTGTGAAAGTGATTCCCATTGTACGATGACAAGGCGAGTGAAGGTGATTTTTTGATCGATGATAGTGCTCCTAGCTGAGTGATAGTGACGTCGGAATGATTGATTGTGATCCCCAGATGATAGTGATGACAGATGATAGTGATGACAGATGATAGTGATGACAGATGGGACTAGTCCCAGACGATTGTGATCCCAGATGAGGGTGAACCCATATGAGGGTGATCCCAGATGATGGTGATGAAAATCCCAGACGATAGTGATCGAAGATGATAGTGACCCCCAAAACGATAGTGATCGAAGGTGATAGTGCCCCCTAAAACGATAGTGATCGAAGATGATAGTGACCTCCAAAACGATAGTGATCGAAGATGATAGTGACCCCCAAAACGATAGTGATCGAAGATGATAGTGACCCCAGGTGATGGTGATCCAAGGTGATCACCATCGTATATGACAAGTGATTCCAAATGATAGTGATTCTGTGGATATATTTCATCCATTACATTTCCGGTCATCTCTGCCCCACCTCCTGTGCTATAGAGCCCACTACCTGTGTCATGTCACTTATTCCCGTGTCATATTACTCACTCTTGGTGTCACGTCTCCCGTTTTCTCTCACGTCATACACCCGTGCTACTCAGTGTCACTATTTTCCTCCGGTGTCATGCCGTCGATTCTCGTATGACACAATTGTTAGTGTCATTTACCACACACACGTCCCCTCCTCCACCACCAGTCGTGCCATGACACCAACGACTATGTCAATTATTTTATCTCCGTCTTTTGCGATCAATTTGTGCGCCGCATATTCCCTCCATGTCTTGAGGAAGGCCGTACGACCCTCAAGCACGACGTTACGACCCATGAGCACAACGGTACGACCCATGACCACGACGGTACGACTCATGACCACAACGGTACGACCCATGACCACGACGGTACGAACCATGACCACGACGGTGCGACCCGTGACCACGACGGTACGACCCGTGACCACGACGGTACGACCCATGACCACGACGGTACGACCGTGACCACGACGGTACGACCCGTGACCACGACGGTACGACCCATGATCACGACGGTACGACCCATGAGTTAGAAGGCACGACCCATGGGCATGATGGCTTGGCCTTTGAGTCTTCAGTTTTTAAATTCAAAATACTACTTTTTTTTTAGATGATACAGTTTTGATTCTCCTTATATTTATAGTTTTTGAATTTGAAATAGTCATTCGTCTAGATTTACATAAACAAAGCCATTTCAAGCTTTCACTTTGACCCTCTGGAGTTTTCCCTTTGAACTGACACTCTGGCGTCTGTTTTCATTTTGTCACAAGAGACAAAGTTGCTCCGTCTGTTGGAACGGATCACGAATCGCTTACAGCAAGCAAAAGAAGATGCACTTAACCCTGCACTCATGCTGTGGGCGGTGGAGCCAAAGGGAGAGGCACAGAACGCACGAAAGGGACGCAGAACTGTGCCACAGTGATTGAAGAGACGTAGCAAGTTACGACTATGGCCAGTGATTCGTCTATACCAGGCTGGCCTACAGTGACTATCACTGCAGAATAATGTACACACAGTGGGGTTGGTGCTGGCACTGGTCACCGTGATGTTCCAATGTGGATGTGGTGGTAGTTGTGGTGGTGGTGGTGGTAGTTGTGGTGGTGGTAGTTGTGGTGGTGGTGGTGGTAGTTGTGTATTGGTGGTAGTTGTGGTAGGCCTGTCTGAGGAGATGGGTGGGTAGGTGGGGTGGTTAGGGGTTCCAGTAGTCACGTATCATCATTATCATCATCATCAACATCACCATCATTATCATTAATATCATCATTATCAACATCATTACCATCATCATCATCATCACCATCACCATCATTACCATCATTATCACCATCATCACCATCATCATCATCGACAGCGACCCTGTCTGTCGCAGGTGGGAGGGATCTGCTAGTCAAGTTGGCAGGTGGGAGATGAATCGGGAGATCAGCCATCATGGGAGTGACTGCCACGACCTCGGTGGTCTAGAGTGTGTGTGTGTGTGTGTGTGTGTGTGTGTGTGTTAGGGTCCAGGGTCGGCGGTGGGAGGCTCCCTGAGGGCTATGGTAGCTCAGGAATCATCAGGCCAGGGCCCTTTAAGGCAACACACATCGCCCCCCTTCGTCAGTCCAAAACCCTAACTCCCTTACCCTCCATGAGAGACGTGTGTGTGTGTACACCAACACCATCATTACATGGCCTATCGTCCTCCGAAGGCTTGCCTAATCTTCACCCACCCCACCCCAAGCTCGTGTCCGTATCCAGAGGAGTGTTTGTAAACGATTTACATAGGAACAGTCGCTACGTTTAAGGACCCGGGACGACAAGCTGACTAAGCCAAGCGGTGTTTACACAGTGCGCTGGTTGTTAGCCAGCTGTTCTTAGTATCTCACAGCTGGTACGGTTTTCACTTTTACACCGTTTCGTCACATTTACACAGCTGGAGTTAAGGAAATACATTTCTGGTTCTCGTTCCTTTATGTCGTCAATCTCCCGACTTCCTTGCTTGGTTTACATCCTGGCTGGCTGGCCGCCTGCGGCCTCCCGCTCCTCCTCCTCCTTCCCCCCTTCCTCCTCAGCCTCCTCCTCCTCCTCCTGCTCCTTGTTAACAAGCGGAAGTCTTGGGGGGGGGGGGCCCTCCTTTGTCAGCTGCAACGCCAAGAGTGCCTCTTCCTCTTAGCCTTTACGTCACTGGTGTCTTCCTCCACACTGGGCGTTACCACTGCCTCTCTCCAAACAGCCCTGGACAGCCATCCTTAAACAGCAGTGGACCATCCCCTTAAGACAGCGTTGGATCGCCTCTCCCCCAAGTTGGCCCCCAAGCGTTTGTCCTAATGTCTCATTTCTTTGCTTTGAACTTCACTCGTAAGCGGTAATCTCTCTCTCTCTCTCTCTCTCTCTCTCTCTCTCTCTCTCTCTCTCTCTCTGTAACCCATCCCTTGTATCGCACCCAGCGCTTTCACCGACCACCTCATCTTAGAAGATCTTGTCTCTTACCCTTGTCTTGCCTCTCAACATGTTCTCACACTAATAAACGCCCTTGTGACATCTATCAAACCCATACCTGGGAAAGTAAGTTATTTCCATCGACTTTATTTCTTCGCTTGTATATATATATATATATATATATATATATATATATATATATATATATATATATATATATATATACATTTTTTTCTTTTTTTCTTATTCTGAAGTCTTGTAATCATTCCTAAGAAAACTCTTACGCAAGCAAGTTCTCGAGATCGGGAGTCAGCGATGATAGTGTTACTGAGCTAACATCCTCCAAAAACCAATTCATCCGCTCCACCCTAAATCACGCCTCACCTGCCTGATCACCCACGCTCTCATATGGGAATATAACAACGCAACAGACGACAGCTTATGCTTATCAAAAATCTATTAATGATCTTCGTTTTTATCTATTTAGTCTATTTTTTTGTTAATCTCCTTGAAGAGTTATCATAACAATTAACTTATTAACTGAAGAAGAACTTTTTTTTCTTCCTACCACCAACCCCGCCACCTGTCGCCTCCTACCACACCCACCATCACCATCTGTCCCCACCTACCACACCCACCATCACCATCTGTCCCCATCTACCACAACCACCATCACCTCTTGCTTCCTACCACCACAACCACTACTTCCATCACCTCTTGCTTCCTACCACCACAACCACTACTTCCACCACCAGCTGTACTCTCCTACACAACCACTACCACCACCACCACCAACCCCCTCCTACCACAATCATACACCCACCATAGCTTGTCCATTCCCACTTCAATTACCACCATCACCACAACCACTATTATAACCTTTCCTTTTCTACCACCACCACCACCACCACCTTTCCCTTCCTACCACAACCACCACGTCCCTCCATCTACCAAATCACCACTACCACCTGCCACCCACCCACTACAACCACTACAACCACCTGTCGCCCCCTACCACAATTTCCTACATCACTCGACCCCCTCCTACCACAGCAACCATTACCACCTGTCTCACCCTACCACAACCATCACCGTCACCTGTACCCTTCCCCAGCTTCCCACCTGTGCCTCCACCATCACCAAATCTCCCCCCCCCCCCAGCAGCATCCCACATCCTCACCCCTATCTCCCCAGCCCCGTCATCAGCCTCCCCAGCACCACCACTTCCCACCCCAGGCACAACCATGAACAAATCCCCCGGTGTAGTCTTGCCCCGCTGGCAACATCTGGCACCTTCCAACTTGGCACACTTCTGAATTTGATATTCATTTTAAGATCCTCACCCGCGATGATCATCGGGCCCAACCACTCAGGCGAGTGCACGACAACTGTGGCCCATAGGTCCCCAAGGCATAAGGTTCAATATTCCCCCCCACAGGCGATGGTGTATGATACGCCCTTAAGTGCCTGCGAACAATACTGTTCTCATTATGAAGATCAGGAGAATATTTGTTTAAATGTCAATTTTCTTATGGCCGAGAAGTTCAGATTTAGAGTTAGAATTTCCCTCGGTATCAGAGCAGAAATGCTTAAGATATTAGTCCAGATGTGTGTGCAAAATAATCACATATCTGAAGGCACTGGATATTTTCATATGGCTCCTTAGCATTCTCTTAAAATACCTAAATTTAAGTGCAGGAGGAAAGGGGGCGGGGGGGTATTATCATTACGATAGAAAACGGGAATTCAACCCTTAAGAAAACGTATTTACGGTCATGAAAAGACACTTGGGTTAGCTACTAGAAACACCACTGGTTTGAGTGTGATAAAGGGAGAGGAGAGGCAGGCAGGTGTAAGTGTGTCTTTGAGTGTATGTATGTAGCAAGGGCAGGGTACGCCCGTGTGTGGAGAAGGGGGTGTGGGGGAGATAAGGTCTGGCGGGGAGTGTGTGGTTGACAAGCAGAACGGCCATGTGTCAGTTATTGCCGGTGTGGTCTACCAGCTTCTTGCCCCCGTTGGAGCCGTGTGCCACAGAGGGGTGAAGCGGTCGCGTCTTCATCGTATAAATGTACCCGTCAGTGTATAGAAACTATATACATTGACACTGATGATTTTTATGGTAAGGAACCCATATGTAGAGCGATATTAGGCTGCTAAGCGTCATGTGAAAACACTGGCGGTCGACATTTTAGCCTTGGGGGACACCAGTGACAGTCTCAGGTTCACCCTGGTGGTGGTCGGTGGAATCTCTGATACCGGAGGAAACAGATTGCACTCAACATCGTAAAAAAAATGGGTCTATATTAGTTATATTCCCCATATAAGTTCATCTCCTCATAGATAACTCATGTTACTTATGAGTTATTTATGATTTTTCCTTATTCTGTTCTTGACTAGATTTGTTTTCGTCTTCATGTGGTGCTTCCCCTCATAAGCTGGTGCTGTCTATGAGGATTTCTTTGATTCATGAGATGGTGGTATCTATTCTTCAGTCTATCTTTTCCTCACAGAAGTCCTGTGTCTTTCTCTTGCAGTCTATTGCTAGTCACAATCATGTCGTTTAGCAAGGATCTACTTCTTGTATTTTATGTCTCTGCTCGATAGAAATTTGGTATACTGTCCTCCAGCAGATAACCTCGTCACAGACCACCAGGTCTTGTTATCTGTCTTTCCCATGTGCTGCCACTTTTGCCTTCCTGCAGATAATCTCGTCATAGACCATAAGGTCTTCTATCATCTGACTTTCCTAAGTGCTGACATTACGGTCCTCCAGCACATAACTTCGTCATGGACCATCAGGTCTTCTGTTACTTAGCTTTCCCAAAATCTTCCAATACTGGCTTCTACCATGTAACCTCGTCATAGACCATCAGGTCTCCTGTTATCTAGCTTTCTCAAGTACAGCCATTACTGGCCTCCGGCAGATAATCTCGTCATAGACCATCAGGTCTTCTGTGATTTAGCTTTCCCAAGTAACGCCATGTGTGATCATCGGGTCTTCAGTTAAGCTGGTCTTCCCATCTACTCCTTTCTCTTTCTCTCTCATATCGAGTTCCAAATGTATTTTCTTTGACTCTCCCACTAGTAACATGGTGATATTAACTCTTACTGTGTTGTTGGTGTTTGAGATAAGAGGGCTCAAGTCTCTCTCTATCATGGACTGGAGTTGCTGATCTCTTCTCAGTACTGCCTTCTCACTGTAACAATCTCTGTTAAGTGTCAAAAGTTTTCTTTGTCCGTCTCTTCTTCACGCGCAGGCTTCTATTTGATCTTGCTAGAACTAGAACACATTTTCGTTCTTAGTTTTCGCCTTCATTCGCAGATTCTTAGTTGTTTCTATCCCAAAATATTTCTTTCCTGTCTTTTCTTTCGATGGTCATATACTTTCCGAGCTTTCTGCTTCGTAATCTTCCTTTCTTCATTTTTTCCCCTATTTCTTTTTTTTTTTTTTTACCAGTAATGCCTCCCACAGGATGAACAGTGACGGGGTGAGCCTCACTACCACCATCGTCGCTCCAGATGTCTCGCCTCCTCCGCCTTCGGAGCAGTCGACGACTTCAACATCCTCCTCCTCCTCCTCTTCTTCCTCCTCCTCTGGCAGTAGCAAGAAGCCCACAGCGTCTTCCCGACGGCTCCTGAGGACTCCGAAGTGCGCCAGGTGTCGGAACCACGGCGTCGTATCGTGTCTTAAGGGCCACAAGAAGCTGTGTCGCTGGAGGGACTGCCGGTGCGCCAACTGCCTCCTGGTGGTGGAGAGGCAAAGAGTCATGGCAGCTCAAGTAGCGCTCAGAAGGTGAGTCAGTTCTCTTCAGTCACGAGGCAGAGAGAGAGAAAGAGAACCGAAATGCTCGAGGGGAAACTATGGGTTCCCGGGAAATGAGAAACCGCGAGTTCTCTACGGTTACAGGATGATGAAAGCTTGGGTTTCTCTTGAAAATAGAAACCATAGTGTTTTTTTCTGCTTATAAGAGAAATCTCATTATCTTTTGGTACAGGGAGAAACCACGATGCTTCTCTGGTTGCGAAAAGAGAAACGAAAATGCTTCCTCTGTGTCTATCTGGCCGATAGATATACTAAAACTAAAACTACAAACTAGGATTATTGGTGATTAGTTCGATAGTGATGACCCTTGAACTTCAGTGCTCAGCTCTACATGAACCTGACTCTACAGCACAATTAGTCTGAACACAGGTTCTTTAGACGTATGAAAAACATCTCAAGAAAAAATCGTCAAAGATATGTGAAAAATACATATATACTGATAACAGTAACAATGAAAAAAAAATTGTATTGCTACTGTCCCAGATAAAGATGAAATCATCCTTTTCACTAAGTTGTCCAAAAAAGAAATTAGGAACAGATGATAATGGTTAGGACTGAAAATAACTGCACAACTGAAAGAAACAGAAGAAAACTGTCTTCTTTTGATAGTCGTTGAAAATTACCGAGAATGATAATAAAGATGATAATTGTAATGGTCGGTCAATATAATGATAATGATAATAATATAACTGATGGTAATCGGAGGACTGGTATGCAACATAATTCGGCTCTGTAAGACGTGACAGCATTCTTATATCACCTGTTCCTCACGGCACATCTTTTTACTTAAGTTACTGTGTGTGTGTGTCTCTTCACTTACAGTTTTCCTTTTGTTTCTACTGTTGTTTAAGTAGCGTCTCTCGTTTTCCGTTGAGAGGGGAGGGAGCGGGGAGCTGGAAATCCTCCCCTCTCGCTTTTAATTTCCAAAAGAAGGGGGCCAAGTGAGGATATTCCCTCAAAGGCTCAGTCCTCTGTTCTTAACGCTACCTCGCTAACGCGGGAAATGGCGAATAGTATGAAAAAATTATATATATATATATATATATATATATATATATATATATATATATATATATATATTCTGCCGTTTCGTCTTCCTCCTCTAGTTGGTGGGACTTCTGTGTCGCAACTTGTGCTGGATGGGGCATCTGTCTTTCCATCCACACCCAACACCCGTGGTCGGTGAGGACCTGTATGTCCCCACTACACGTAGTCAGTGGGGACTTCTGTGTCCCTTCCACCCTTAATCTGTGGGGACCTTTGTGTCTCCTTCACCCTTGGTCAGTGGGGACCGAGGTCCCTTCCACTCATGATCTGTGGGGACCGACTTCTATGTCCCTTTCACCCTGGGTCGGTGAGGTGTTATGTGTCCCCCGATAAGCGTAGTCGGTGGGGACTTCTGTGTCCCTTCCGCCATGATCGGTGGGGGACTTCTATGTCCCTTCCACCCTTGATCTGTGGGGACCTCTATGTCCCTTCCACTCTGGGTCTGTGGGGGTCATTTGTATCCTCCCCCACTCCCCCACCGCACGAGTGGTCGGTGGGGAACATTCGTGTCCCCCCCCCCACACTCACTCCCCTACTCAATCGTCGGTGGGGAAGACCTGTGTCCCCACCCCACCCCGTACGCGTGGTCGGTGGGGACCTTTATCCTCACGCTTGAGTAAAATAACCCCGGTGGTGAGCGTCCGCACGCTGATCATATTACACGTTCATTCAGCTTTTTGCCTGGCGGCTCCTGCCTTCGTCAGCTGTAATACTTCACAGTTTGTTATGAAACACTTAGCCCCCGTGCCCCTCCACACACAAACATCATCATCCCTCTCACCTTCTTCATCTTACGCTTCGTGCCTCCCTGTTTATCTTCTCGTGTTCGCCCGGGAGTTTCCCCCCCCCCCCCTTTAAAACATCGTTTCCTTTCCTCGTTTGAGCAGGGCCTTGCATATCTTCGATGTGTACAAATAAATTCGGGAGGTGGGGAGGAGGAGGAGGAGGGGTGGTGTGGGATGTCGGCCTCTCTCTCTTTCTTAATCTAAGAGTTCGTCGGTGTTTGTGGACGGGGCGGGCAAGCAGGCAGGATATTACGACCCATCAGGCACTGGTTTGCTTGAGGGACGCGCCGGTGCATGTGTGGTCGGAAAGCTGCATCCCTCGGCCCGGATGGAATCATCTTTGTGCATGTTTGGGTTTGCAATTGTGTCACTTGACAGAGAAGCCCTTGTGGTCTCCCGAGCCGTCCCCCACCCCTTCCTCCTCCTCCTCCTCGCCCTCACTTAACAACACACTGTTAATATCTCGCGTCTACATCTCATTTACACGATAGTCTCTCTCTCTGTCTCTCAGTCTCGCCTCTGTGAGGCTAAATGAAGAAAGCCAGCGAGGCGATAAAGCTCCTCAAAATATCTCCGCCCCGGATGAGGAGTGTAAGTGAGAGGCAGAGGTTCCCCCCGCGCCTGCCAGACAGCTGAGCCCACCTGGCGAAGACAAGGGGTAATGGTGGCCTGTTTACCTTACACCCTCAAGACACCTTTCATGTCGCCTCGGACCGCTAACCAACACCAGCTACTGCTATTTAGAGGGACGGAGAACCCGGCCACACCCGTGCTACAGCTGACTATAAGGACCTGGAGATGGCTATGTAAGGTTACAACGAACAGGAGTGGCCGGTTGTGCATCAGAGATCAGCGTGACGCACACATTCCCCCTCAGTGATACGACAAAAACTTGAGTGTGTGTGTGAGGGCTTTTGCCTTCGGTCGAACTCAGCTAAGGTTATAAGAAAGAGCCTCAAGGCTTTGAGGACTCTCACAAGATAAATACAGTGTAAGAGAGAGTGTATCCAAGACGATAATACATTCTCTCAACAAGAGTCCACTACGATCAGGACTATCCATGCCAAAGACGCCATTGAGAGCTGTGTGATACTGGGGCAAGCATACTTCTATGTGAGACTTAGAGTCAAGGCTGAAGCATACTTGTATGTGAGACTTGTAATCAAGGCTGAAGAGCCTTTGCTTTAGTTCTTCGCCTTAGTAATGCTGGCCCTGCTGACACTACAGGCACTGATAATGAGGGTGATGCTGACACCGATGCTGCTAGTAATGCTGTTGGCGGTCCTAGTAACACAGCTGATGCTGACAGAATTGGTGGTAGTAATGGCGGTGATGCTGACAGTACTAGTAAGACTGGTGCTGTTGGCATGACTGGTGCTAATGATGCTGGTGATGCTGACTATACAAATGCTGGCAGTGCTGCTGCTGCTGATAAAAGCATTACTTGAATATCATTTGCTAATGCAACATCACAATCCATTCTCCCGTGCCTTGCAATGCTTTCAAATGTCATTCACATCTCATTATGCAAGTTCATTCATCACTGAATTTCTTGAAAGTTAAAAAAAGAAAAAAAGAAAAAGAATTCCATGCGTTTAGTTCTAAGTAAACATAGCCTTCTATTTTTCTTTCTCTGCAGACAACAAGCGTCTGAGCAGAAGGACCACGTCTCCTCCTCCGCCACCACCACCACTCCGTCGGGACCCACAACGCCGTCGGGGGCAGCAGCATCGGGCGATGCCCCTGGTCTACGCCAGGACTCGCCGGCCACCGTCGCAGCCAGGGCCAAACTTAAGTCCGCTGAAGCCCTCCTGGCGCAGAAGAGGTTGTACCAACGGCACCTGAGGACCCTCCAGCAGTCTGCTCTGGCCAGGGACCTTATGACGAGTGAGTATATCCCGTCTGTCTGTATGTCTGTCAGGCTCTTACTATATTTTCTTCACGTCTCTTCCCTTACCATCTCTCTTTTTCTGTAGCGTCATATTTCTCCCTTTATTCCCCAAGTCCCCATGGCAATGACGAAGTTACATGTTCAATAATGGCTTAATAGAAGGAAAGAAAGACAGAAAATAGTAATGCTTGAGATGTGAATCTACGTCTATCTAGTAACGCACAACTGGATTTATGATGAGTTCGTTTTCTGTTATCGTCGTTTTCTGTTAAGAGTGTTTATGAGGGGTGACTCTCGCAGATACTTCTGAATTATCGAATACGACTCTGAATAGGTGCTAAACTATCTATGTATATTTCTAAATGTATGTATCTACGTAATGTCTGCTTGTGTGCGCTTCTGCGGAAAATAAACAACTTTCTTGTCATCACATTTTCGAAGAAATTCCCCCATGGTAAGTTTAAGAAGACATTGTTTCATTTGCATAGAATATAATTTGTCTGAGTTGGCGCAGAAGTCTGTAACATCTGTATAGATAGCTTGATTAAAGCGTATTTAGCCAGGCGCACAAATACGCAGGTACACACGAGGTTCCATAACACGGTGGTTGGAGTTAATGACCATGAGTTAGCACGGGCCCGCAGGGGTGCGGTAGTCGGCCCGCATCCAACCTAGGTGTTCATCCTCCCTGGTGTATGTGTATATATACACGTATAAAAAGCATAGAGACTGTACTAGGTTGAGACGCGGCAACACGATATATATATATATATATATATATATATAAATATATATATATATATATATATATATATATATATATATATATATATATATATATATATATATATATATATATATATATTCCTTAACCTGAGCCAAGTACCCATTCACTCGAGCAACCCCGAGGGGTAGATAAACAGCTGGGTTATCTGTGGACCGACTGCCGTAGCTAGGATTCGAACCTATACACACGACCCTGGGCGGCCCGTCTATGCGTCACGATCGGGAACGCTAATCGCTACACCACTGAAGTCTTATTATATACAAAGTTTATCACTGACATCATTCTTCTTAAATGTAGAAATTATGAAACGAACTTTATCGTAAATGAATTAAGAAAAGTACTTGTACGTACTGTATATATATATATATATATATATATATATATATATATATATATATATATATATATATATATATATATTATCCCTGGGGATAGGGGAGAAAGAATACTTCCCACGTATTCTCTGCGTGTCGTAGAAGGCGACTAAAAGGGGAGGGAGCGGGGGGGCTGGAAATCCTCCCCTCTCATCATTTTTTTTAATTTTCCAAAAGAAGGAACAGAGAAGGGGGCCAGGTGAGGATATTCCCTCAAAGGTCCAGTTCTCTGTTCCTAACGCTACCTCGCTAACGCGGGAAATGGCGAATAGTTTGAAAGAAAAGATACATACATATATATATATATATATATATATATATATATATATATATATATATATATATATATATATATATATATATATATATATATATACACACACACACACAAATACATACATTCATGACGTGTATACATATATACATACACAAGAATACATACATACAAGAGAACAACTTGAGTGATAGCGAACTCCCTAATTCCCTTGCAACAACAAGTGAGGACATTATCTGAACCAACTTCCTGCCTACATTTTCCTTCATAACTCACGTATACACACGTGTCGATACAACCCTCTCACAACAACCAGACACATGTACGTATAGCTTCGCACACACACACACACACACACACACACACACAACAACCAGACACATGTACGTATAGCTTCGCACACACACACACACAACAACCAGACACATGTACGTATAGCTTCACATTCACACACACACACACACACACACACACACAGCGGGCGGGGACAGCAGCATTTCCTGACCCACAAGCGGCTAGTACAGTGCCTAACCATCCCCTAACACCCCCACCTGACCCACCTCGCCCGCCCCACCCCGCCCAACACCGACTCCCCACCCACCCACCCACCCACCCAACCCCCGTGACGTCACGAACTCAGCTGATACCCACCTACCGCTCGAGGGGGTGGTGGCATGGTGGTGGTAGAGGTGGGAGTGATGGAGTTTGTGGTGGTAGTGGTAGTGGTGGAGTTGATGGTGGTAGTGGTGGTAGTGGTTGTGGTGGTAGTGGTGGTGGTGGTGGTGGTAGTGGTAGTAGTGGTAGTGTTTGTGGTGGTAGTGGTAGTTGTGGTGGTAGTGGTGGTGGTGGTAGTGGTAGTGGTGGTAGTGGTAGTGATGGTGGTGGTAGTGGTAGTGGTGAGGGCCGAGTTCGTGACGTCACGGGAGTGGT
Organism: Panulirus ornatus; assembly: GCF_036320965.1. NCBI lineage: Eukaryota > Metazoa > Arthropoda > Malacostraca > Decapoda > Palinuridae > Panulirus > Panulirus ornatus. The sequence goes on along the minus strand of NC_092243.1, from coordinate 8,886,242 downwards.
CGGTGTTGGGCGAGGGGATGCGGGGTGGGGGGGGGGTTGAGGAGGAGGAAGGGGAACTGTGATGGTAGTTGTGGTGGTAATGGCTGTGGTGGAAGTAGGTTGGTGGTGGTTGTGGCAATAGTGGTAGTGATGGAGCTGGTGATGGTGATGATACCGGTGATGGGTGGTGGTTGTGGTGCTAGTGTCGATGGTTATAGTGATGGTGGTAGTTGTGGTCGTGGTGGTGATGATGTTAATGGATGTAGTGGTGGTAATTGTGGTGGTGGTACTCTGGTTGTGGTGGTGGGTGGTAGTGGTAGTGGTGGTGGGTGATGGTGGGTAGTGGTGGGTTGTGGTGGTGGGTAGTGGTGGGTGGGCCAGTGGTGTGGTGTAGTAGTGACCATACTGGTGTGATGAGTGATGGTGATAATTGTGGTGATGCTTGTCGCTAATTGTGGTGACTGGCGGTGGTGGTGATGGTATGGTGGTCTGATAATGATGGTCTGAGTGTGGTGGTCTCAGTTTGATGGTCTGAGTGTGGTGGTCTGAGTGTGATGGTCTGAGTGTAGTGGTCTGAGTGTAGTGGTCTGAGTGTGATGGTCTGATAATGGTGGTCTGTAAACTCACCCACTACACCACTGTGGCTGGTAACCTGTATTACACCATGACAACCTACACCATCACTCCCTCACCACCACACTGTACCACCAACACCACCACCATCACCAACACCCCCACCATCACCAACACCACCACCATCACTACTACCACCCCAACCACACCATACCACCATCATTACCACCACTCCCACCATCACCACCCTACACCGCCACCACCACCTTCCACCACACACTACACCACCACCACTACCACCACACTCTACACCACCACCACCACCACACTCTACACCACCACTACCACCACACTCCACACCCAACAACATCAAAAACACCACACCAGCAAGACCTTCAACACTCCACACCATAACAAGTACCCGTTTTTACCCCATTATAAGCGTCCTGACTTCCTGCATAATCCCATCCCTCTCCCCCTGCCATTTACCCATGGCCTCCTCTTCCCCTCCCCTTCACCCCATGGTAGCTCCTCCTCCTCCTCCTCCTCCCCAAGTGTGGCAGTCAGATTGGCCTCATACTGCAGCGGAAGCAGCAGCAGCAGCCTGGGGCCGACCAGTTCCTCTCCCGCCGGCCAAACTGAACAGTGGCTCCTCAGTTCCTGGCCAGTAACACGACCCACAGCTTCCTCCGTCCCACGCCCACGCCCTACCAACACGCCCATCTCCATATATATATATATATATATATATATATATATATATATATATATATATATATATATATATATATATATATATATATATATTTTCCTATGAGTCCACGGGAAATGAAACACGATAAGTTCCTAAGTGCACTTTCGTGTAATAATCACATCATCATCAGAGGAGATACAAAAGAGAAATATAACAGTCAGTTGATATACAACGAAGAGACGTAGCTAGGACGCATCCCATGACAAAACAGCCTCGTATTTTTCCACTTATAATCCCACAGCCACACCACACCCAAACCCACCTCTACAACCCCCACAACCTCACCACAAACCCACTTCTACAACCACACAAAACCCATAACTGTCTCAGATACGATCGTCTTCAGTGATGAAGGTGTGTGTTCGCGTCCCCCCAAGACATCCGAAGCAGATGCATGATATTGAAACCAAACGAAACCATAGAGAATATATTGAAGAAAAAGGACAGTCATAAATGCGATACGAGAAACATAAACTGAATTACATCAACAAATACAGATGCAAAAACAGAACGACGAACGACGCATGTAGGAAACAGACAAACAGATCCAAGCACAAAACCACGGAGACAAACAACAAACTCATATAAACATACAAACACAAACAAACAAAAGAAAAAGCACAAAGAAGACGTACAAAGAAACAAGCACAAGCAAGAACACCGACAAACAGACAGACACACACACACACACACACACACACACACACACACACACACACACACGCCTAGACTCCTACCTGCATATGTTTGCAGATTATGCCAAAGTTATGAGGGAAATAAAAAACGAGGAGGACTGCAGTAGCTTACAAGGGGACATAAACAAACTCCAAAGTTGGTCTGATACTTTGGCTGATGAAACTCAACCCAAGAAAACGTAAAGTAATGAGGATGAGACACGGTGAAAGAAGGCTTCAGTGTGACTATAATTTTGCAGGAATTTATCTTTGGGATTCTGTATGTGGGATGGACTTGGGAGCCAACATCGTCCCAGACATGGCGCGCCCCAGAGTCCCACATTAGAATAGTAAAGCTGTCTTATGGCGTATGTCAGAATAGATGTCCATTATATGAATAAGGAAATACTTAGTAAAGCTGTTCATGTCCTTCAAGAGGCCCAAAGCTTGAATAGGCTTCTCAAGTTTCGTCACCTCGCCTAAAGAAGCACATAGAGCTAATAGAGAAGGTCCAGAGGAGGTCAAAGAAGATGGTACTGGTATTAAGAGAGTTGAGTTATAGGGAAGAGGCCAAAGACTTGAAATCTGCCCATCTTGGAAGAGTGAAGAGTGAGGGGTGACTTGTAGCACATAGAGCTATTAGAGAAGGTCCAGAGGAGGTCAACGAAGATGGTATTGGAATTAAGAGAGTTGAGTTATAGGGAAGAGGCCAAAGACTTGAAATCTGCCCATCTTGGAAGAGTGAAGAGTGAAGAGGTGACCTGTGAATTGTAGAGGGCGACTAAGTGAGGAGGTCGATGGGGGGAGGGGGAGCTGAAATTCTCCCCTCCTGTATTAACGCCTTCTAGAAGTAGGAGCAGATGAAGGGTTGAAGTGAGGATTTTGCTCGAAGGCTTAGTTCCCGAGAAGACTTCTGTTACTGCTACTACTACTACTACTACTGCTACTACTACTTGTGATAATGATAATGATAATATCATATTACATTATCTATCATGTATCATAGATTATTATTATCATCATTATTATTATTATTACTATCATTATTATTATCATTATTATTGTTATTATTATTATTATAATTATTATCATAATCATCATTATAATCATTATCATCATATCTATCATCATTATCATTATCGTTAACATCATTATCATCATTAGTATCCTATCTATTATCATTATTACTATCATTATGATCATCATCCACGCGCTTCCTATCCCGCGCATGCCCAGTGCATGAGCCAAACAACCAACCCACAACGAAACGATTGAACGTTCCTCACACACACCACACTCCAGTTGAGGCAGTCGACGGTCTGGTAAAAAAACCCAGTTTCGTGTGGAGTCTGGTTTAACACCAGCAATGTCAAGCCCTGTGGTTTAACACCAACAGTGTCAAGCCCTGTGGTTTAACGCCAGCAATGTACCGTGAGGTTTAACACCAGCAGTGTCAAGCTCTGTGGTTTTTCCTTCAGCAATGTGCCGTGTGGTTTAACGCCAGCAGTGTCAGGCTCTGTGGTTTAACGCCAGCAATGTGCCGTGTGGTTTAACACCATTAGTGTCAAGCCCTGTGGTTTAACGCCAGCAATGTGCCGTGTGGTTTAACACCAGTAGAATGAGTAAGCTTAGCGTCGCTACAAGCCTTGGGTCTATCCTTCAGCATAGTTACAAGCCTACGTTCTGTACCCAGCGTCGCTACAAGCATTGTGTCTGTCCTCCATCGTCGTTACAAGCCTTTGATCTGTAGCCAGCATCAACATTAACCTTAGTTCTGTACCCAGCATCATTACAAGTCTTAGTTCTGAACCCAGGGTCGTTACAAGCCTTAGTTCTGTACCCAGCTTTGCTACAAGCCTCAGTTCTGTACCCAGCATCATTACAAGTCTCAGTTCTGTACCCAGCTTTGCTACAAGCCTCAGTTCTGTACCCAGCATCATTACAAGTCTCAGTTCTGTACCCAGCTTTGCTACAAGCCTCAGCTCTGTACCCAGCTCTGCTACAAGCCTCAGTTCTATACCCAGCTTTGCTACAAGCCTCAGCTCTGTACCCAGCTCTGCTACAAGCCTCAGTTCTATACCCAGCTTTGCTACAAGCCTCAGCTCTGTACCCAGCTCTGCTACAAGCCTCAGTTCTATACCCAGCTTTGCTACAAGCCTCAGCTCTGTACCCAGCTCTGCTACAAGCCTCAGTTCTGTACCCAGCATCATTACAAGTCTCAGTTCTGTACCCAGCTTTGCTACAAGCCTCAGTTCTGTACCCAGCTTTGCTACAAGCCTCAATTCTGTACCCAGCTTTGCTACAAGCCTCGAGTCCATCCTACAGCGTAAACCACAAGCCTTAACTCTGTACCCAGCATTGCTACAAGGACAGATTTCACCCCTTAGCTTCACTACAAGCCTTGTGACTGTCCCCAACACGGCCCTCAGCTGCCTAGGGTGGATACAGGGGCTATGGGAGAGACGAGACCTTCTACCCCCCACCACTTAGATAAGGATACCAGTAATAGATATATCTAGATATCCCACAGATCATCCCCCGGAACATGTATTCGCTGTTAAGGGCTGCCGTATGATTTCCCCAGAGACGGGGGGGACCCTAAAGGAGTGATCTCAGGGGGTGTGACGGAGCATGATCACATGGCTGTCTGTCTGTATCTGTCTGGATGTCTGTCAGTCTGAGTGTGTGTCTGTCTGTTGGCTTGTATGTTTTACGTTTCGCCGTCTGTGTTTATCTGTGTGGATTTCTGTCTGTGTCTGTATCTCCCCATCTGTGTTTTTTTCTGTCTGGATTATCTCTGTCTGTGTCTATGTCTGTGTTTCTCCGGACTTCTGTTTCTGTCTGTGTTTCCTGGCTGTATCTGTTTCGTCTTTGTCTGTCTCTGTGTAAGATTCTCTACTGGCCCTTCTCTCTCTCTCTCTCTCTCTCTCTCTCTCTCTCTCTCTCTCTCTCTCTCTCTCTCTCTCTCCCACGAATGTCAACATCACTACCACTCAACAGAATTCCAACCATACTAGGGCATTGCGTATGACACACACACGTGGCTATACCATACTGGGGCATTGCGTATGACACACACATGGCTACCATACTGGGGCATTGCGTGTGACACACACGTGGCTATACCATACTGGGGCATTGCGTATGACACACACGTGGCTATACCATACTGGGGCATTGCGTATGACACACACGTGGCTATACCATACTGGGGCATTGCGTGTGACACACACGTGGCTATACCATACTGGGGCATTGCGTATGACACACACGTGGCTATACCATACTGGGGCATTGCGTATGACACACACATGGCTACCATACTGGGGCATTGCGTGTGACACACACGTGGCTATACCATACTGGGGCATTGCGTATGACACACACGTGGCTATACCATACTGGGGCATTGCGTATGACACACACATGGCTACCATACTGGGGCATTGCGTGTGACACACACGTGGCTATACCATACTGGGGCATTGCGTATGACACACACGTGGCTATACCATACTGGGGCATTGCGTATGACACACACGTGGCTATACCATACTGGGGCATTGCGTGTGACACACACGTGGCTATACCATACTGGGGCATTGCGTATGACACACACGTGGCTATACCATACTGGGGCATTGCGTATGACACACACATGGCTACCATACTGGGGCATTGCGTGTGACACACACGTGGCTATACCATACTGGGGCATTGCGTATGACACACACGTGGCTATACCATACTGGGGCATTGCGTATGACACACACGTGGCTATACCATACTGGGGCATTGCGTATGACACACACACACGTGGCAGCCAAAGCTAAACATCAGATATGACAAACACGTGCAATTGACCTCCCACACCACAAACATCAACTCAAAAGGTCATAATGAAACTGAACGCTTTTAGAACACTTACCGCCACCAGATGTGGACCAAGGGATCAGATACATCTGCATGATCATGCGTGCACTCAGTCCAAACAAACATGACAAAACTGAAGTTCATTCAAAACGAGTCTCTTAGAACAATCACCGGATGCCTAGCCTCGCCTTCATAGAAAATAAGGCTCTCAGAACAATTACTATAATGCCTAGCCTTCATAGAAAATAAGGCTCTCAGAATGATTACTATAATGCCTAGCCTTCATAGAAAATAAGGCTCTCAGAATGATTACTATAATGCCTAGCCTTCATAGAAAATAAGGCTCTCAGAATAATCACTATAATGCCTAGCCTTCATAGAAAATAAGGCTCTCAGAATAATTACTATAATGCCTAGCCTTCATAGAAAATAAGGCTCTCAGAATAATCACTATAATGCCTAGCCTTCATAGAAAATAAGGCTCTCAGAATAATCACTATAATGCCTAGCCTTCATAGAAAATAAGGCTCTCAGAATAATCACTATAATGCCTAGCCTTCATAGAAAATAAGGCTCTCAGAATAATCACTATAATGCCTAGCCTACATAGAAAATAAGGCTCTAAGAACAATCACCGGATGCCTAGCCTTCATAGAAAATAAGGCTCTCAGAACAATTACTATAATGCCTAGCCTACATAGAAAATAAGGCTCTAAGAACAATCACCGGATGCCTAGCCTTCATAGAAAATAAGGCTCTCAGAACAATTACTATAATGCTTAGCGACAGCAGACATTCACATCTCGCAAGGTTGCTTAAGACTACTTGAATACTTGACCTTTCTCGCATTCTGCTTCTTCGGGGAGCCTCAAAGAACGGACCTCTGCTGCATGAAAAGTAATCTAACTACGCGCATAACATTTCCCACAATCGCTCGGGGGGAAAAAAAAACAAAAACGAGTCGCATTTTCTTCTCCGTAAATATGACGCACTCGTGACCTTAAGGCTCAGCAGCAACAGTTAAATGCAACACAAATCCTGACCTTGATCTTAACACACACACACACTGCTCAGCTGTGAACATTTTTCTCTCTCCCTTCGCGATGCACTTTCTGGCGATATACAACCTTTATTAGCATATCTTTATCTTGCTGGCTTGGTTAGGTTAGTCATGGGAAATGGCTGTGTGTATATATTCAGGCAATATGCGCGCCTTCGTTCCTCGTGTGTGTGTGTGTGTGTGTGCGCGCGCGCACCCTTGCATACTTAACACTATGATTACGTTTCCATACTTTGCACGCATATTTACTCTAGCACACACACACACATCTCTATGTGTGTTACTATTCCACAGAGAACAATGAATGGAACAGCTTCCCGTAAAGACTTTAAAGACAAAAAAGGAAAACGTGTACAGTTAATTGGCCTCGTTTTCTGTTGATGCCAGCGGGCGTGAGGGCGGGAGAACAAATGATAATACAGCTGCGGTGTAATTTCAACAGGAAGCTGTCTACTGATGTCTGAGCCAGTGCCTCCAACCGGCCAGTGATTGGCTGCACGTGCTAGGCTCTCGTGAAATACAATCCTTCTGGGGGTCACAGCTGCTCACTGCTGCTTGGCATCATGTTACTACTGTATGTTTCTAACTTTGAAAAAAATCGCAAGGGTTTGAGATGTCGTCTCGCATACGCCTATTGTGCAAGGGCCTCTCTCTCTCTCTCTCTCTCTCTCTCTCTCTCTCTCTCTCTCTATATATATATATATATATATATATATATATATAAAGCTTGTTTGTTTCATTAGTTTATAGTGTAGATAATATGGATGTAAAAGAAATCAAAAGAGTGAGTTCGTGACCTTGATACAAGAAGTTACAGGAAAGTTTTTTTGAATTGCTTGATAACCAAGATATTCTAGTTATCTTTACCACTGTTAATTATAATCAATGGTAAACTGACATAATGATATATGGAGAATTGCAATTAAGCAAATTTTTTTTTTTTCCATTCTTAAGAAAATGAAGTTACTGAAGGGTATTCTTTCTCCTATCTTCTTCTTCTTCTTCTGAATTCTTCCCCGGGTTCGATTCCCGTCTTATAATCCGAGCTAACACATTACTGCCTTTACGAGGCTGACCGGACGCTCGCCCACAACTGGTGCCGTAACTGGCCGGTCACGTATACCAAAGGTCACGTACCCCAAAGGTCACGTATACCACCGGCACAGCAAATGAATGGTTACGTAAACCCAAAAGCCACGTACACCAAAGGCCATGTATACCAAAGGCCACGAACACCAAAGGCCACGTATACCAAAAGGCCACGTATACCAAAAGGCCACGTACACCAAAGGCCATGTATGCCAAAGGCCACGAACACCAAAGGCCACGTATACCAAAAGGCCACGTATACCAAAAGGCCACGTACACCAAAGGCCATGTATACCAAAGGCCACGAACACCAAAGGCTACGTAAACCAAAGGCCACGTATACCAAAAGGTCACGTACACCAAAGGCTCCGGACATCGAGTGACACGTATACCAAAGACCACTTACATCGAAAGCCACCAAAGGCTACGTAAACCAAAGGCAACGTACATTAAAGGCCATGTAAAACAAAAGGCCATGTGAACCAAAGGGCATGTACATCAAAGGTCACGTGAACCAAAGGCCACGTAAACCAAAAGGCCACGTAAACCAAAGGCCATGTACATCAGAAGCCTCTCACACCACGGTCAAAGCACAAGAAAGGTCACGCCTACGGAGGTCAATTACACCGGGAGGTCACGTACACCAAAGGTCACGTACAGGAAGGTCACTCATACGCCTCACGCCCGTAACTTTCTGGTCACGTCCACAGCCGCCCACACCACCACACCCACCTCCGGCCTCGCTGTCATAATTGAGGACGAGGCCCGAAGGAGGAACGGGTCGAAGGAGTAAGAAGATGTACCGCCCCACACTCATGGGAAATCCTCTTCTGTTTGTGACACGAGAACCTTCCTTTCTGAAGTCAGAAAATTGTTTCTCCTGGAAGAAAATATTCGTCAAAATTGTCTTCTGTCCAAGTGTGGCGATTGTCATCTTTTGGCAGATGGCGTACGAGAGTCGTGAGTGGCCTCAACAGAAAATCATTCAAACCAGTTGAATGTGCTGGACTCCTCCATTCCTCACGTCCCTCTAGAGAGAACTCTACCATACACATCCTCATGACATGTTTGGTGGAGCCATGATTTAGGTACACGTTGGTGGAACTAGTGGCCACCACGAATAGTCACTCCACACGTTAGATACGAGATGGATTACCCACAATACGACATACGAAGCAAGAGATTTCGTTTCTGTGTCGGTCAATTCATTGAGGATCATCACCATTTCCTCCCTCAGCCAAACGTCGACCACGACAGAATCGTGCATGTCGTCCCTCAAGGACCAACCCCCCCCCCCCCCCCCCAACCCCCCCCCCCCCCCCCGTGGGGCCGGAGGAGGATGATTGGACGCTTTGGGGGTGGGGGGGTGGAGAGAGGGAGAGAGATCTTTCACAACACGGAAATTCGTCTTTAAGGACGGAGTTCGCTCGAAGACCCCCACTTCGCGGGAAGAGTATGAAAGAAAGCTTTTTTTTTTTTTTGACACCGCCTCAGGAAGTTTACCAAAGTCATCGCGTCATCTGATTTACAATTCTCCCAAACGATTTGTGAGTGAAGAAGATGATGATGTGAGGAAATATTGACTCATGTGTTTCCGAGGGCAAATGGCATTCACTCACTGGCCTGTGAATATTCTCCACATCACTCATGTCTTATGTAGATTTTCTGCTGCGTGAAATGTCTCAACAGTTGTTCCTTTGTGCGAGTGAAATCACCCATGGATGACTTATCAGTCGAGATAAGACTGTGATGCTTTTGTGTGGCTATGTTGTGCGACCACACCACACTACACCACGCTACACCAGACTACACTACACCACACTACACCACACCACACTACACCGCACTACACCAGACCAAACCAGACCAAACCACACCACACTACACCACACCACACTACGCCAGACCAACCAGACCACACCACACCACACCACACCACACCACACAACACTACACCACACCACACTACACCAGACCAGCCCACACCACGCTGCACCATACTGCACTACACCACACCACACCAGATAATACCTCAATACACCAGACCACACCACACCACACCACACTACCCAGTACCACACAATACCTCACTACACCACACCACACTACACAATACCTCACTACACCAGACCAGTCCACACCACACTGCACCATACTGCAGTACACCACACCTCCCTACACCACACTACATAAGATCACACTACATCACACTATACCTCACCACACAACAAACACATCGCACTACACCACACAATACGACACCACACAACACCACACTACACCACCACTCTGTTACCCTACCACCGGATATGTCCTTCTTGATTTAACTACGGCTCCCAATGTTTGTATAGGTGTCTGTTTCACGCCGGCGTTTAGCCTTGTCTTCACGTTCACGGTGCAAGATTTTCGCCCTTACTGCAGGTCAATGTATGATGTGCTTAGCACTGCTCACACACACCCTCCCTCCTCACTGCCCGCCACAACCTACCGTATTGTTGTTAAGTGTGACGGATGAGTGCGTAACGGATGATTGTGTGACGGATGGGTGCGTGACGGGTGAGGGAGGGGTGTGACGGAAGGTAGAGTGACAAGGGCAGGTCAAGGCCAGCGCCACTTCCAGGTCTCATATGTCATGTGAGATCACACCTCTCTCTCTCTCTCTCTCTCTCTCTCTCTCTCTCTCTCTCTCTCTCTCTCTCTCTCTCTCCCAATCATCCTCTTCCCTACTCATTTCCATTATCCACTCACAATCATTTTTGAAATTTCCGCTCTCCCCTTCCCATCTTCTTCTTTTGCCTCCAATCCTTTGATTGATTTGCGCCAGTATCACCTTCTGCCAGTGTGATAGGCACACCCCATGCTCACCCTGTTGAGCGGTAGCGCAAAAAGGATTACAGAGGGATTGCAGAGGGTCGTTGTTGGACCCCAGTGGGCTGACATTACATTGTTATAAAACTGTTCATTACGTAAACCTGATTACATACAGTTACATAGTGTTTCATACGGTGCGTTGTACCGACTCGGTACAAGAAGTGGATACAGCGTCATATAACTTCAGGTATCTTGTTATTTAACAACAGAGGTGTTGTGACATAACCCACAACCCCGTCCACCCTTCCAATCTCCCATTCTTCTCTAGTCTCCCTACCTCACCTTTTCAGTCCTAATCCTCCTCCAGCTTTCTTCCTCCCTCTTTATCGAATCGCCAGTCACCTGCCTCATACTCCCTTCCTTCAATCACCCCACAAACTCATTATCTCCCAATCCACGCCCCAGAGTAAGAGTCTGCAGGCGAACAGACGCATGTCTAACACAAATAAGCCAAAATATCTCATTTTCCAAGAGGGCACAATATGGAAGATAATTCAAAATCATATTACCGTCATCATGATATAGAAAAGCATTCATATATAATGACACAGAAAAGCATCTATGCATAATGATACATAAAAGCATCCATATGTATATAATGCTATAGAAAAGTATCTATATATATATATATATATATATATATATATATATATATATATATATATATATATATATATATTTTTTTTTTTTTTTTTTTCAAACTATTCGCCATTTCCCGCGTTAGCGAGGTAGCGTTAAGAACAGAGAACTGGGCCATTGAGGGAATATCCTCACCTGGCCCCCTTCTCTGTTCCTTCTTTTGGAAAATTAAAAAAAAAAATTGAGAGGGGAGGATTTCCAGCCCCCCGCTCCCTCCCCTTTTAGTCGCCTTCTACGACACGCAGGGAATACGTGGGAAGTATTCTTTCTCCCCTATCCCCAGGGATGTTGGGATGTATGGGTATGTATGTTTGCATGTGTGAACGTGTGTGTACATGCATGTGTATGGGGGTGGGTTGGGCCATTTCTTTTGTCTGTTTCCTTGCGGTACCTCGCAAACGCGGGAGACCGCGACAAAGCAAAATAAATATATATATATATATATATATATTATATATATATATATATATATATATATATATATATATATATATATATATATATATATATATATATATGCATATATATATATATATATATATATATATATATATAATGATATAGAAAAGCATATATATATAATAACATAGAAAAGCATATATATATAAATATAGTGATATAGAAAAACATCTATATATAATGATACAGAACAGCATCTATATATAATGATATAAAAAAGCATCCATACATAATTATATAGAAGAGCATCTATATATATAATGATATAGAAAAAACATCGATATATTCATTCACACTTATTCACATCCCTTTAATCCTCTAACTCACTAACTGTAAATGAACGAGTGAATGCATCTTATACATGTGTTCCACACGTTCATTTACACATTAGGTCTCTCTAAGCTTATTAACCGAGTCTATCAAAACATCAGCACACGGGAAAGGCCATTGTTGTCAAAGACAAGATTTTCCCCCTTAAGGTCAATGAGTAACTTGACCTCAGGCTTTCTGAGGTCAACAACAGCAGGAGCAGCTATAGGGATTGGGGAGGAGGAGGAGGAGGAGGAGGAGGATGTGACCTCTCGTGACCTCCCTCCCCCCTCGTGACACAACAATGCCCCATACCACTGTGTGACATATTTGACAAATTGTGTCGGAAATGGGAAGAGGTAGCACTCGCCTGTACCGTCATTGTCGGGAGAGGAAATCCTGGTCAGCAGTCTGCAGCACGCGAGGGAACAGGCAGGCAGGCAGGCAGGCGGGCAGGCAGGCATACAGGGAGGGAGAGAGGTAGGGAGGCAGGCAAGGAGGCATGCAGGGAGGGAGAGAGGTAGGGAGGCAGGCAGGCGGGCAGGCAGGCAGGGAGGGAGAGAGGCAGGGAGGCAGGCAGGCATGCAGGGAGGGAGGGAGTCAGGGAGGCAGGCATGCAGGCAGGGCAAGCAAGGAGGGAGGTAAGGAGGCATGCAGGGAGGGAGGGAGGCATGCAGGCAGGGAGGCAGGCAGGGAGGGAGGGAGGCATGCAGGCAGGGCAGGCAGGGAGGCAGGCAAACCTGTTCAACACAGCTGGTTCGATGTGATCGGCGTGTACCATCCTCGTCGTCGGAAGCCAGGAGGGATATACCATGAGTTGTGCCATAGTCTGAAAAGAAAAAAAAATAGAGCATATACGATCGATCTACGAGGAGACCAGCGTGGACGAACTGTAAACATGGATAATTAGATTATCTAAACCATCGTGTGATGGTCAAGTCTGGGGGTCTGGATATTATCACATGTCGACGCCATGTGGAGAAGTGTGGCTACGCTAGAGTATATAATGTATGTTGACATGGTGCTGAGTGCGTGATGACGGACTGATATATGGATAGGCTACTGTAAGAGTGTATGGGAGTACATTGGTGTCCATGAGAGTACCTAAGAATACACGGGGATACATAGGTACACGTTAGAAATACAAAGGTGTACAAGGGAGGCGATATGATCACATGATAAAAGCCAGATAACAGAAGACGTGATGTCTATGACGAAGGTTATCAGCAAGAGGACAGTGATGGTATCCTCAATTCTTAATCTACATTGCTGAAGCCAGGATGATAAAGTAGATAGACAGTGCAGAAAGGAGTGTACGATTAACAGACAATCTATAAACAAGATATCAGGACTAACAAGAAGATATTACAGGTTAAGTCAATGTCTATTTTGCCAGTAAAGATGTTAGACATGATCACAAGATTCAGTGAAGTCTCTGGCGTCCGAAATAGGTGGGTCCCTACCCTCATACTCGGTGGGCTCAGCAGTAGATAAAAAGGTTGAGAGCACGAAGTTCAACCCTTGACAGGCAGGGTTTGAACCCTGAGCCCCGAACTGGGTCAGAGGGAGGTCACCCCTCTCTCGACGGGTTAGGTCACGGCAACAGCCGGTGGCTTGTGTGAGCATCTCCGCCACATCTTAATCACCAGTTAATACTGTCTAAATCACCCGTGGAATCTTGCCCTTCCTGTTCACGTGTTTCCCATCAGAGGGCGCAATTACAAACGTGAGGAGTTAATTCTCCGATTCAAGTTGCCGATGGCGATGAAGGGGTTGCTTTATGAGGGGCCGGAGGAGGGGGGAAGAGTGTCAAGATAAGCTTTGAGGGGACCCGAGTGTTCAGGAGGAGGGACGCCGAGACAAGCGATGAGTTACGAGAAGGTACAGCGAGATTGGAATGAGTTTACGCCTCTTCGGCTGATGAATGACGCGTTGTCTGCCCCGTTGAGGACTTGGCCCAACACATGGGGTAGTGTGAGAGGTCTTGTCTCAACGTATGGAGTATTGTGGGAGGTCTTCACTCAATGCACGTTCGTCGTGTGGGAGGTCTTCACTCAATGCACGCTCGTCGTGTGGGAGGTCTTCACTCAATGCATGTCGTGGTGTGGGAGGTCTTCTCTCAATGCATGTCGTCGTGTGGGAGGTCTTCTCTCAATGCATGTCGTCGTGTGGGAGGTCTTCTCTCAATGCATGTCGTCGTGTGGGAGGTCTTCACTCAATGCACGTCGTCGTGTGGGAAGTCTTCACTCAACGCATATCGTCGTGCGTGAGGTCTCGTCTGAACGCATGGCATGGTGTCTGTGGTCCCGTTTCAACGCATCGCATGTCGTTGTGCGGAAGGCCTCGTCTGGGTCCAACGTCGTTGCACAAGAGTTCTCGTCTCAACGCTTATCGTTAAGCGGGAGGAGATCTTGTCACAACGAATTTCAATATGCGGGGGGGATCTTTGACTATAATTTAGATAAAAAGATAAGACGGTTCTCAAGGGGAAATGAATGAAAATGAGCTTATCAAAGCTGGAAATGACACGGGGACGAGGGGTCATTCAGGAAACCAACCATATCTGGAAGGACAAAAGGTCAAGTACCATGTTGATGATGAAGGATGAGTGTGTGTGTGTGTGTGTGTGTGTGTGTGGTTATGAGGTACTGTAAGATATCAGGCAAAGGTGGGAATCTCTCTGACTAGGAAATGGCTTTGCATTCTTGTAAATAAGAATTCTGGAATTTCCTTTTGAGGAAGAACAACAATGATTAAGATAGGGATGTGGTCTAAGAGGGTGGAGACTGTTCATATGCTCCAATGAAGCAATTCTTAGTGATGACAGAGACAAAGAGGTTGAGAGACGATGACTATTGAAAGGCGAGGAAGATGCTGGCGCAATGAGGTGGCTATTGGTAGCTCAAGGGTGGTGCACCGTTGTGACATCTCTGTCCCCCTACGCTACTAAGTTTTGGAAACTCTTTAACCTTTTATTATTTTTAAGCCAAACAGTTGCAACTTACCGCTATTGAAAAGGCAAGTGTGTTTACCTCTTCCAAAGCATATAGATTATTCTTACTCAGCCTTTACTTTTTGGCGTTTCTTTAGCACTTTTTGATGTCGCATTGAAAGACTGGCTTTGATGAAGGCTTCTGTCTATGACTGGAGCTTTCTACAATGGAAACCCTCAGGTTGGGCTGACCCCCTGAAATACGGCGTTATGGGTCTCAATATTGATGGAGTGGCCCTTGAAGTAGCCCTTGTGTGTATCAGTAGCTATATGCATTTCATGTTTTCATGTCTCGACAAATATATCTATACGCACACGTATCCCCCTTGGTGACCATGGGCACTTACGCGAGTCATTATGGTATATTGGGTAGGTCACAGCAGGTCATTAGTCATATCTTCCCATAGGGTAAAGGGTATTAAGAGAGCATTGCAGGTCAATGATAACAGCGTTACTCTCGTAGGTAAGGTTATCATGGGCGTGAACATCACAGGTCACTGATAACACTAACGATTGTCTTTCGTCTTCCAGACCTGCGGCAGCGTCTGGGTCGAGACTGGAGGGTGCCGCCTTACCTCAGCGAACGACAGCGCAAGCGACGGGCTTTCGCTGACCGAAATCTGGAATCCGTCATGCTACAACGCGAGACCATACTAGCCCAGACCGCCCAGTTGGCCGCCCACCCCGCCCACATGCCGCCCGAGTGGGTGGCACACGTGTCGCTCCTTCCAGTCCACCTTCAAGAAGCTCTGAGCCTGCACCCTCAACCTGCGCAGGCGCTGCTGCAGCTGGTGGTCGAGGCTTGCGGCGGGGACAGAGAGAGGGCCCTGCAGTACCTCGCCACACCCCCACCGGCCGTCGCCCCGCCCATCCTGAGCCACGCCGCCCACGAGGACGTGTGTGGCGGAGGGGGCGTGGCGACAGGGATGCACCTAGCGCAAGAACTTCCCTCACGGTTCCTCCAGCTATCCTTGGCCGCTGCGAACTCCGCCGCTCCGGCGATTTCTCTCCCGTCTGCCTCCCCGGCCAGCACCCACTCGCTCTTCTCCGCTTCGTCCAGCTCGGCCTTCACCGCCGTCGGGAGGGACGTCAACCGAGAATCGCCGTCTTCCTCGTGCTCCTCGCCTCCGAGCCGCACACAGGCCTCGCCCAGCCCGGACCAGAGGGAGATGGAGAGTCCTTCGCTATCGAGCAGCCCAAGGGACACGGCTGACGTGGAGGGACCCGTGGGGAAGATCCTGACCTCTCCTGCTGTGTCCGTCTCGCCGAGGTCATCCCTCCCGACGCCTTACTCGCCCATCCACCTCCTCCTGACCCCAGACTTCACACCCAACTCGCCATCACATACGCTGAAGACGTCCCTCTTAGGAAATATCCTACCACCCTCACCCCGGAATCTACTGCCAGAAGGAGATACTCCCCCAAGAGCTACTACGCCGCCCATCACCACGCCCTTTGCCGGGATGCCGCCCGCAGACCGGCCACACGCCCACACTACCTGCCCCAAACCCAGGAAATCTGTCATCTCCTTCTCAGTGGAGTCCATAATCGGGAAACAAACATGAGTCTTGTTCAGCTTCTCGAGTGTGTCTGTCTGTTGGCGCTAATCATGAGTAATTACACACCTAATCACCTAAGCCTTGACCGTCTTGATCATTGATCATCATGACTTTCCCGTGATAGCGAGTGAGTGAGAGAGGTGTGTACGTCAAGTAAATATTCTAATGCTCTATGAAAGGGTTGGAAATGAGGGGGAAAAGATGCCTTGCCTGGATACACCCCCTTCATAACCTGAGACGTGGGCCAGACAGGCCACGGTGTATAGACTCAACTCCTGCTCGTGTATATGACGGGATAAGAGAAACCACTACGAAGGCCATAAAGAAATAGGTTAAGAAAACGTGACAGAAGTGACTTCGAACAAAAATGTGAAGGTGGGAGGGGATGGAGGGATGTATGGGAAGAGAAAAAAGGTATGTTTGAACAACTACGATAAATAAAGTTCTTTCGTAAATTCGCTTTTATGAAAATGGGGTTTAGAGGCGTTGCTTGCTATGGCGTCTTTCACAGTAGAAGCTATGGGTGGTGGATCTCTCGAAGACGTGATAATAGACGGAGGAAGTCTGACAAAATATAGGAGACGAAACTGCTGAATGACAAAAGAAATGGAGGTTAGGATCGGCAGTACTGGAAACCAATATAGGTTCACCACCAACAGAATCCCCATTTCGGATTCCCCTGGACAGAATCATCAACATAGACTCATCACCGTAGAATCATCAACGGCAGACTGAAATATCTTGCGAACACTATGATTCATGAAGTGTATAGTTGGACTCTCTGATTAATATCAAATACTGAGCTTATCTACGTCACCAATGAATGATCAGATATCAAGATACGATTCACAGATTGATCACCTCAACACGAAATCAGCTCCGAATATACACAAGGCATTTGAAAAGGGTGAAGAAATATGTGGGAAAGTAAAGTGATAACGTAGGAAAGCTCATCTGCATATTCAATATTCAGTCACGTTCTTAATCTGGACTGAAAAACACGAGGCGAGATGTACCTGTGTCACATGATGTCCATATACTACATACGTAGACGTCTAGTGCAACATTTATTTTCCCCCTCCCCTTATGTTGAGATGGTCAGCAGAATCTTCGTTATTTGGGCAAGGAGAGGAGCAACCCACTTCCTGCTGCTCCTTCCACGCCTGCGCAGCGCGCGAGGTCGCCGCCAACACCACCAGCTGCAGCAGACACCACACACACACACCCCATCACCAATTAAACTTTTTCACACTAAGTCATTCACGCAGTAATTTCCCAGCCCCAGAGTGACGTCTCTCACGGTCTTAATACGAGTTTCCGGTCGGCCTCCAACCAACCAACCAACCTCCTCCTCCTTCACCAACCTTCTCCTCCTCCAGCCTCCACCCGCCACAAGCCTCCCCGTGTTACACTCCATCATTCATTTACCATTTGAATGACGAGTCGAGTCATTCTTCAGTTTTTCATTTTCTTTCCTCCTCTTCACTGTTAGCAGTTCGCCCTTACCCATTTTTTTTCCTCCCCCCATTACATGTAATCTAATTTGATATATAATTAGTATTAACCTTGTGGATATATATATATATACATATATATATATATATATATATATATATATATATATATATATATATATATATATATATATATACTTTTCCCAGTGATGAAATACAATTTCTGAAGAGCTCTGCAATATCCACTATGGTTAGAGAGGTGATTCAACCCGAAATGAAATCACTTTAAGTAGTATAATCATGTACTGTTATGATCTACCAAAGAACCCTTAATCTTTAAGTCACTTTATTTATGTTGCTTTTGACCCTAGTGTTTGGATATGCTTCACGACTGGTGCCAAGGATAGCTTGAGACCTCCAATTTAAAAATAAAAAAATGCTTTTCCATTAGCATTATGACCATGTTTGAATGACTTTGTATGTTCTTAAACGTCCTATATGATGATTTAGATATAACACTTTATATATATATATATATATATATATATATATATATATATATATATATATATATATAATTCATGACTGTAATGTGTCTTCCATTTTGGAATGATCAGTGCTTACAATAAAAATCGGAATTTCATAAGTTTTTAATCTTATAGAAAAACACCTCACTCAGGTTACTATATATATATATATATATATATATATATATATATATATATATATATATATATATATATATATATCAGACGAAGAGCTAGAAAGCGAGCAAAATGTTTGACGAAAGTGAAGAGATTAAGAGAAATGACATGATCTAAGGTCAAGACAACAGAGATATGAACAGAGAATCAAGTTGCTTTGGCTTATGACTATTGTACTATCTTACTCAGGGAGATTGATTGTATTTTCACACACACACACACACACACACACACACGGTAGATAGATAGATAGATGGATAGATAGATATATCCATAGTTTCCCCTTCATTTTTTTTGACATTTTCTCAACAGAATGAATATAATTTTACTACTTATTCAACATAAAAGTATAAATTTGCTACTGATTCAACAGAAAAAAGTATAATTTTGACATTTTCTTAACATAAAAAGTATAATTTTGCTATTGATTCAACAAGAAGTATAGATTTGCTACTGATTCAACAGGTAAAAGTATAATTTTGACATTTTCTTAACAGGAAGAGTATAATTTTGGTACTTATTCAACAGAAAAGTTATAATACTGCTACTCATTCAACAAAAAGTATTACCTTATTCAAAAGAAGGAAAGTATAATTTTGCTACTGATTCAACATAAAAAAATTATAATTACGCTACATACTAAAAACAAGAACTTAACTAACGATAAAACTGTCGCATAAAACACCTTATAATCCCCCCATAAAACCCCCCCTCAAAAAAATCTGAAATGGTTTATTCCTCATGAAAACCAAAAAAAAATATCTTAATGGTTTATTCCTCGTACAAAGTATAATTAACGCGATTTTTTGGGGGGGTTGGTGGGGGAGTAGCGTCTCTTAAGCGTGACGTTTAAAAGTGTTAACTCATGTTTTTCTTAACGGTAACAAGGCGTTGGAATCCACTCTTTTACCGTCCCAAAACGCCTTTAGTTATATTAGTGTTACTATTAACGTTACAATGTTCGCTACCTTCCCGCCCATTACAGTGACAAGCGCCTCTTGAGCCACAACCCCTAGTTTGATGACAGGCGAATCCAGGCCTCAAATACCAAGTACCCAAAGGCTATAATCTCGCGCTCTACTCTTGACGAGGAAGTCGATCTGACAATGCGACTTATCTTAACTTCCCGCGCGCTACGCGTCCGCCAAAGAGGCGTATATATTACGCATGTGCCACAGTGATATGGGCCATCAGTGAGAAGTTTAGAGAGGCATGAATTGGATGCGCTTTTTACGGGGACTTGAGACCTGTGGTGAGGAGGAGGGGGGAGCCGTTGCCCGCTGCCAGATGTATGAAGCTCGGGTAACAGAGGTATGACTGTCATAACCCTCAGAGAAGAGGAGAGAGAGAGAGAGAGAGAGAGAGAGAGAGAGAGAGAGAGAGAGAGAGAGAGAGAGAGAGACTGCCTAAACCCAGCCACTCACTCGTCTCAAAATAGGGGGCTGAGTACCGAGAGACTTGTCACTTGGTATCTGGATGTGTCCACAACGATCACCCTCCTTTGGTGAGGGACTGTACTTCAATGCAGGTGTCTAAGAAGAGAAAAAACGATTTGTCTTTTTAGGGTAAAAGTAGAACACGCGAGCGAGCACGGACCTACTTTCTGAGGAGGAGGAAAGACACGAAGAATATTAAGTACTCTGACCAGTTAGATGGGAAAGATGTTTAAGAGTTGTGACAGAGTAGGTGTGTTAACCTACCACATGAGGAGGGTGACTGGTAATCTTACATAGATCATTAAAAAGAGTTTTTGAGGGTTTAGACTCCCTAGCTGTCTATCTAAAAGGGTTTCGACCAAGCCTCTTGAGATACACGATGAAGTCAACCACGACGACTATTTCAACTGAGGATGAGGGGATGCCACAACCTTACAGCAAGAATTAAGGTAATATGAAAAAATAATATATGAAGGTTGTAAGGCAAGGAGAGCAAAAGGCGATACTGGGATATGGTGGCAAGAGAGAGAGAGAGAGAGAGAGAGAGAGAGAGAGAGAGAGAGAGAGAGAGAGAGAGAGAGAGAGAGAGAGAGAGAGAGAGAGAGAGAGAAATCTTGAGCAAGACTGCTACTGAAAACCCTCCAGTATAATGATAAATACAGGATGAGGGCAGTGTGACTCTGCTGCCATCAACGCATCCGTCTGTCTCAAACGGTTTTTAAGACATTAGTAGCCAGACGTTATCATGTGACTGGGAGGTCATAAGTCTTAATGTAAATGCTACTGCGGTTCGAAAGTCTTTGTAGTTTACACACAC
>NC_092243.1:8720000-8862500 GCF_036320965.1 Panulirus ornatus | reverse complement strand
AGCTGGCTAGCTCCCCACACCCAAGACTGAGAGCCCATATCATACCCCGGGCTGGCTTGCTCCCCACACCCTAAGCTGGCTGGCTCCCCACACCCCAGACTGAGAGCCCATATCATACCCCGGGCTGGCTTGCTCCCCACACCCTTAGCTGGCTAGCTCCCCACACCCCAGACTGAGAGCTCATATCATACCCCGGGCTGGCTTGCTCCCCACACCCTAAGCTGGCTAGCTCCCACACACCCCAGGTAGTTAGAAAGGACTAGGAGGCCCAAAATTCCCTGTAGCAGACTACTTCCCCTGCTGGCGAAAATTGATGGAGCACATATATTGGCTTTAGTGAGACGTTTCTCATCTTTCTCCTGTCAATTATACCCAGAACTCTCATCTTTATATATATATATCTATCTAAACTTTCCATCATCAATATGAAAACTCGCGTTACTCCTTACGAAACAGCTTTATCGTCGTATATCAACGAAACAGCCTTTATCTGTGTATATATCAAGAGAAATGATGACTCAAGATCTGAAGACTTGAAAGCGATGCCTTGCCTTCGAAACACGAAGCTCTTTTACTCTCACTCACTGACCACATTCATCCTGAACATTTCAGGTCATTAATGTGTCTAATGAGACAAGCCGTTCACGGCGGAAATATGAGCAGGGGAAGATGTTCAAGAGCACCAACAGATAAGGCGAGTGGCCCGTGGTGGCGTCCGCCGCCCCTCCAGCAGCTGGTGGCGTCTCGGTGTCTTAAAACGGGAGATCGAGCGTCAGGTTACACACCAGCAGCAGGTTCTCCCCAGTGCTGAGTGAGAGACAGGAGGACCCCTTGATGACCCTTAGGGAGGGAGCACCACCTTCACTACAACTACTTCCTCCCTCCTCTTCCATCTCCCTCACCCTTCCCTCTTACTCCTTCCCATTGGTAAGACGTGCGTTGAACGGGAGGGGGGGAAAGGAATGTTGAGGTGAAGAGAGAGGGAGGGGAAGGGGGGAAGGGGAGTTTTATCCCAGTTTTGAGTTATATACGAGTCGGGTGGGGGACAGATCGATGTGAGGCGTACGGGGATCGCTCGGTCACGGTGCCAACCTTGAACACGACGGTATGAGCCTTGGGCACGACGGTATGAGCCTTGAGCACGACGGTATGAGCCTTGGGCACGACGGAATGAGCCTTGAGCACGACGGTATGAGCCTTGAGCACGACGGTATGAGCTTTGGGCATGACGGTATGAGCCTTGAGCAAGACGGTGCTAGTCATGAGCACGACGGTATGAGCCTTGAGCACGACGGTATGAGCCTTGAGCACGACGGTATGAGCCATGAGCATGACGGAAGTACCTTTGAACAAAAGAATACGCCACTTGAACACGACGGTGCGACCGTTGAACACGACTTTAGGACCCCCGAATACGACAGCACAACACTCGAGCACGACGGTACGACCCTCGAACAGGACGGTATAACACTCGAGCACGACGGTACGACCCTCGAACATGACGGTACGACACTTGAGCACGACGGTACGACCCTCGAACATGACGGTACAACACTCGAGCACGACGGTACGACCCTCGAACATGACGGTACAACACTCGAGCACGACGGTACGACCCTCGAACATGACGGTACGACACTCGAGCACGATGGTGCACGATGGCACGATCCTTGGATATACTGGCCAGGCTTTTGTCTTTGTCCTTATTTTGTAGATTCACGAACACCATCAGAGGTGCCATGAGAAAAACGAGGCATGGTTGACCTTGACTCTACATCAACCAACCTGACATTTTTTTTTTATGTTGGAACGGCAAAGCCACTTCCGCCCTGACGCCCATTACCAAAAGCCTAAAGCACTTCCGGTTGTTCCATCACACACCGCTATACAATCGCTGTGGTCCATAATTGGCTTTTCTTTTCCTCTGAGAGAGAGAGAGAGAGAGAGAGAGAGAGAGAGAGAGAGAGAGAGAGAGAGAGAGAGAGAGAATGTTGCACTATTGACTTATTAGCATGCATAATGATCCAATGACAATGTTCATTTCATACGTGTAGTTAAGATACAGATGTGTGTCTGTGTGTGTGTGTGTGTGTGTGTGTGTGTGTGTGATTTGGATTTTTGCCACCAGAGGGGGTGGGGGTCACCTTACTGCGCCCTATTATCCACGCTGTGGGCGATGGAGCACAAGAGGTTACATAATACATACAAGGCACAGAAACAATGAGCGAGTGACGAAATAAATGAACTGTTTTGACGAGGATTTGGTAACAGCGAATGAATTACGTAACAATTTTGCATAACAAATGAACTTTTACTCTTTTTTTTTTTTTAAAAAAAGGGTCAACAAGAACGATTGAAGGACATTAGAACGTACACGATATACCTCTCAAATCAAACGTAAATGATGTTCATTCTACGTCTATTCAAGCCTCACATTTATGAACCACGTTGGTTCAGGTTCAATGACTCGAACCAGTTTCAGTATTAGTTGGTGTTCACTGGTTCGAACGAGTTTCGGTTTTGTTCGCAACTGGTTCGTTCAGTCTCTTATTCTACACAAACCAGTCCTTCTCGCTTTCCTGATGTGGGCTGGTTATTGCTCGTTTGGGAACTGCCTCGTTAGCTTATTCGTAGAGTCCTGGACAACCTGCATTATTAGATTCTATGCTTCGGAAAGTTTTAAATTATGGAAGACTATTGTGAGGTGTGTACAAGTGTTCATTCGGGTTCATGTTCGATTCAGTCATAAGGCGTTACAGTCTGGGTGTAGACTCATACCTACTTGGCCCTTTTGAGCATGGCCTTCTCCTCTTGAGCATGACGGTACGACTTCTGAGCATGGCCTTCTCCTCTTGAGCATGACGGTACGACTTCTGAGCATGACCTTCTCCTCTTGAGCATGACGGTACGACTTCTGAGCATGGCCTTCGCCTCTTGAGCATGACGGTACGACTTCTGAGCATGGCCTTCGCCTCTTGAGCTTGACGGTACGACTTCTGAGCATGGCCTTCGCCTCTTGAGCATGACGGTACGACTTCTGAGCATGGCCTTCGCCTCTTGAGCATGACGGTACGACTTCTGAGCATGGCCTTCGCCTCTTGAGCATGACGGTACGACTTCTGAGCATGGCCTTCGCCTCTTGAGCATGACGGTACGACTTCTGAGCATGGCCTTCGCCTCTTGAGCATGACGGTACGACTTCTGAGCATGGCCTTCGCCTCTTGAGCATGACGGTACGACTTCTGAGCACAAGAGTACAACGCTGTGCTCGAGGATCGTACCATCATACTTTTAAAAGGGTCTTCATGCCGTGCTCAAGAGTCGTACCCATCGTGCTCAAGAGTCGTACCCACCGTGCTCAAGAGTCGTACCCACCGTGCTCAAGAGTCGTACCCACCGTGCTCAAGAGTCGTACCCACCGTGCCCAAGAGTCGTACCCACCGTACTCAAGAGTCGTACCCACCGTGCTCAAGAGTTGTACCCATCGTGCTTAAGAGTCGTACCCACCGTGCTTAAGAGTCGTACCCACCGTGCTTAAGAGTCGTACCCACCGTGCTCAAGAGTCGTACCCACCGTGCTCAAGAGTCGTACCCACCGTGCTTAAGAGTCGTACCCACCGTGCTCAAGAGTCGTACCCACCGTGCTTAAGAGTCGTACCCACCGTGCTCAAGAGTCGTACCCACCGTGCTTAAGAGTTGTACCCACCGTGCTCAAGAGTCGTACCCACCGTGCTCAAGAGTCGTACCCACCGTGCTTAAGAGTCGTACCCACCGTGCTCAAGAGTCGTACCCACCGTGCTTAAGAGTTGTACCCACCGTGCCCAAGAGTCGTACCCACCGTACTCAAGAGTCGTACCCACCGTGCTCAAGAGTTGTACCCATCGTGCTTAAGAGTCGTACCCACCGTGCTTAAGAGTCGTACCCACCGTGCTTAAGAGTCGTACCCACCGTGCTCAAGAGTCGTACCCACCGTGCTCAAGAGTCGTACCCACCGTGCTCAAGAGTCGTACCCACCGTGCTTAAGAGTCGTACCCACCGTGCTCAAGAGTCGTACCCACCGTGCTTAAGAGTTGTACCCACCGTGCTCAAGAGTCGTACCCACCGTGCTTAAGAGTCGTACCCACCGTGCTTAAGAGTCGTACCCACCGTGCTTAAGAGTCGTACCCACCGTGCTCAAGAGTCGTACCCACCGTGCTCAAAAGTCGTACCCACCGTGCTCAAGAGTCGTACCCACCGTGCTCAAGAGTCGTACCCACCGTGCTTAAGAGTCGTACCCACCGTGCTCAAGAGTCGTACCCATCGTGTTTAAAAGAAGTATCATGATGCTAAAGTGTCGTACCGTCGTTCTCAAGGGTCGTACCTCTGTAGCTATAACGAAACATATACACGTCATACATAATACAAAAGTCACAAAGGAAACTGGCATCCCTGTAATCCTATTTGTACACAAACCTTAGCCTGACCTTGAGAGATGTTTCAAAGTCATGAGAGAGAGAGAGAGAGAGAGAGAGAGAGAGAGAGAGAGAGAGAGAGAGAGAATCGTGCAACACGAATGCTCAACTTCTTACCGTGACAGAAAGAGAAACATCTCTTCAACAACAACAACATCATCTTCATCATCATCACGGGGCGCGAGAATGCTTGAAAAGTTGCCCTCGTTGACGCACTCCATCACCACACCACGCCTCCGCTCCAGGTCCGTGCAGCAGTGAGCAGCGCTGCGACCCAAGAACAGCCCCACAGGGACGTGTTCGAATCCCGGAGACAT
Source organism: Panulirus ornatus (assembly GCF_036320965.1). Lineage (NCBI taxonomy): Eukaryota > Metazoa > Arthropoda > Malacostraca > Decapoda > Palinuridae > Panulirus > Panulirus ornatus. Next base: position 8,857,733 of record NC_092243.1, on the reverse strand, counting down.
GTGGAGCGAGCCAGCCCACACAGCCGATCCAGCAGATGTTTATCCATGAATGGGTACCCTGGCGTAAACTTAGGATGCGTATATATACGCCAGGGTGAGACGTGGTAGAGTAGAAGGTCAAGAGACGAAACAACACTTAGCGTAAAACTTCGAAACTCCCCCCGTGGCGGTTACACCATCACGTCACACAAGACACTGAGCAACTAACCATCAGTCACAGTGGAGCTCAAAGCACACACTCACATTCGTCCAAGGAGCCTCACAGTCAAGGTGGGGAAACTACCACTGTAGTTTCCATTCCTATTTCTCCTCCTTTGGGCAAAGTGTATTGATCTCTTTTCAAAAAAGAAACTGTAGCGCTATGTTGTTTTAAGACATCTGAATAATGTGAAATTATCTAGACGAGACGCACTGAAAAACGGTCTTACTAAAAGATAAACAAAACTTGCTCCTACCCCCTGAGACCACGACTGGTAAGTTTCGAACCCACTCAGCCATCTGAACCAATCAAAACAGTCTCTAAATCAAACGCTGAATCATCTCTGCTTTACTCCAGAGAGCATGTATTCCCCACCACCTCCCGTCAGTATGAGAGATCTCACAATTTCCTTGTATGTATGTAAATTCTTAGTCTTTAATAACAGAGTCCCTCAAGAAAACGTACGCCGGCTCTGTGTCTGGATTTGAACCCGGGATTCGAATCCATCTTTCGAGTTGAGCAATTCGCAGCCATCCTGATTCTCATGATACAGAGACTCTCTATTGAATATTCCTGACCTATTGATGATTTCAGATGGTTGCTGATGGCAGGAGACACCGTGAGACATCAAAATTGGAATCACTAAGGAAAAAAAAAAGATTACAATAAGATTCTGGAGGAGTTTATGAATATGCGGAGGAGAGGAATAAGAGAAAACTGAGATGCAAGGGTAGACTGAGGAATTATGAAGGGTGAGTACCTTTCTTTTAACTCCCAAAAAGAACCAAGGTAAGATATTACCTGAATTACCTTAAAAGGATGAGCTTAATGGCCATGAGTCATACTTTCAGAGTGAGAGCACAGGAGGAGAGATCGCAAATCCTAGGGAAGTGTGAGGAGGAGGGACACACACTGGCATACAGGGAGACGGACGAACACCTGGATCTAGACGGAAGTAGAAGCTCCTGATACGGAGACACGTCATGTGTCATCAGGGCGGAGGCGGTGCACACCTCATCAGAGCAAGGAGGAGGAGGAGGAGGACCTACCGACAACCGGCCTAAGAGCTCGGTTTCCCTACTCTGTTGACGCCTCATCCATCACAGTGACACGCGTCCTCACCTCCTCCCTTCCCGCGCACCACCGAACAAACCATTTCTGCATGATGACTCCTCCTCCCTCACTCTACTCTCTCTCTCTCTCTCTCTCTCTCTCTCTCTCTCTCTCTCTCTCTCTGCCCCTTTTTTCTTCTACTCCTAACGACATATGAGAGAGAGAGAGAGAGAGAGAGAGAGAGAGAGAGAGAGAGAGAGAGAGAGAGAGAGAGAGAGTTTCCTTTCGGCTCTGTAGTATGGAAACTACGCTGATTGGACAACGATGGGGAGTGGGTAGTTCAGTTAATATTAGGCACGACCTACGTCCGACACGACTGAACACCTTCGTCCGACACGACTGAACACTTTCGTACGACACGACTGAACACCTTCGTCCGACACGACTGAACACCACCGTCCGACACGACTGAACACCTACGTCCAAACGTAACTGAACACCTACGTCCGAACACAACTGAACACCTACTTCCGAATACAACTGAACACCTTCGTCCGAACACAACTGAACACCTCGTCCGACACGACTGAACACCTTCGTCCGACACGACTGAACACCTTCGTCCGACACGACTGAACACCTACGTCCGACACGACTGAACACCTACGTCCGACACGACTGAACACCTTCGTCCGACACGACTGAACACCTACGTCCGAACACGACTGAACACCTACTTCTGAACACAATTGAACACCTTCGTCGACATAATACAATGCTTCTGCTGTGGTGTCTGTGCAGTATACCTCTCCCATTCCGTTTCTATACACTATAGCATATCTCTATCCTTCACGTTCATCATCCCAGTGTTCACCTGAGGCTGACTTTATCATATACCCATCCCTGTCTCTAAAATAAGTCTTGTGTCAGGAGCATTCTGATACGCCTGTATATGAAGAGATCCCAAATATATTCATCCAATTAGGAAGGAAAAAATATTCGTCTGCATCGTTGCATAGCAACCAACGCGTTCCCGTTTTCTACCCTAACTGCCATTTTACAAGCAGTTGTTTTGTGTTGTTAACAATCTCCCGACCGGCGGCGCATCACACATCCCTCACGTCTTATCTACCTACGTCTGTAATCACCCACTGCGTTTCATATATATATTTCTTTTCAGCTTATCTCCCTCTCCCAAAAGATAAGTTAAATTCGGTTTCTTATCGATAATGCCCTGTCGACATGAAAGGCACAACAAATTATCTTATTTCAAAGTAGCTGATGAGACATCTCTCTCTCTCTCTCTTTCTCTCTCTCTCTCTCTCTCTCTCTCTCTCTCCTCTCTCTCTCTCTCTCTCTCCCTCAAACCACACCCCCCCCATCACTGGCACACAGGTGGTGGTGGTGGTGGGGATTGACTCTCTCTCTCTGCCCCGACATAAAAACCTTCGCCACCACCAACCCTTCGTCGCCATATGTTACTAATTCTTGCTCCGTCGAGGACCAGGGGGCCCGTAACAGACGGCTTCTGTCGACAACAATGTTCAACACATATTTCCCTGAACAGTATCTGCTTCCCCCGTCGCGCCAGACGCATGCATAAGGCACTAGAAGGTTGATTTTGTAATATCATTTATTTTTACTACTAAAGGTTTAAGTGAATTTGTAAATCTCTCTCTCTCTCTCTCTCTCTCTCTCTCTCTCTCTCTCTCTCTCTATATATATATATATATATATATATATATATATATATATATATATAAATATATACTGTTAACCATGAGGATATTGAAACGCGTTGAAGTCCCAAGTGCACTTTCGTGTAATGATCACATCGTCAGGGGAGATGCAAGAATGAGATTAAAGACGTAGAACGGTCGGTTGATATACAAAGAAAAGGCGAAGCTAAGACGCTATTGGTACACAAGCGTTTACCATCTTTGCATATCGAACCGAGTGTTCCACGTCTTCTCTCTCATTCTTGCATCTCCCCTGACGATGTGATCATTACACGAAAGTGCACTTGGGAACATATTGCGTTTCATTTTCCTCGCGGCTATCAGCAAATACTAGATCACGAACATCACTATGACCAATTGTAATATATATATATATATATATATATATATATATATATATATATATATATATATATATATATATATATATATATATATATATGTGTGTGTGTGTGTGTGTGTGTGTGATAACCATGTGATTACGCTATCCAGTAATGTAACAGACAACAGGATACATCACAATACCTCGGTATGCAAATGTTTGAATGTTATCTCATATCACAAACATCCCGTTGCTTCCGTATATATTTGCATCACGTAATCTATGTATCTCTACGTATTCCACTGTGTTTGTTTTTGTTTTTGAACAGATAGCGTCTGTATGCGACAACTCGGGTTCAGATTCAGTATCCATTATAAGCAATGACTTGCTGACTTTCGTCTAGATTTTGGAAGTAAAATAGAGTTAACGAAGTCATCTAGTTCTTCCTAAGAAAAATATTCTCATGGACCTTACTTCAGACGCCAAGGAAGTATCATTAAATATTTGTATTAATGTAGATTGAAGTTCCATATTTGAGGGACAAATCTAGTCAAACACACACACACACACACACACACACACACACACACACACACACACACACACACACACACACACACATATTGTGGAAGTACAGCCTCGTAAAAAAAACTTCTCACTCCAGTGGAGTCAACATTTTCCTGCTACTGTAAATAGCGCAGCCTTGGGGCTGCAGATGCTCCCGGAAAGACGTCCTGGGGTAGTTATGAATAATACAGATTATATGATACAACAACACTAGACGCCTTCCCCATCTAAACCACTCCATAACTCACCAGTAACCTCAAAGCAATTATAGAAATCTTACCCCTGTCTCACATTGAGTAAACGCTACTCACAGATCCCACTCCCCAAATCCCAACAAACATAATTCCAGCAAAACACATAAACACTGAAATAATAGCCCATCCAGCACTTATCAACCACCCTCCTAACTCAATCTTAAACTCCAGCCCACTTGACATACACCCATCAAAATCAACACTCCCCAGACACACACGAGTCACGTCTTTCCCATCTATGCTCGAGACAACATCCATCCCAACACCACTACGGAACACCGTATCAGCATAACTCAAGACCCTTCCCTGCCCACGACGCAACTGCCACAACGAAGACACCGAACACTTACGACCCAAGTGCCCTGCAGCCTTCACACACAGAAACACGCATACATCATCACTATACTTTCTGATCTATGGTTCCGACCAGTGGACGTGGCAGGCTTCCTTGGGGCTGTGGGAGTCTCTTAGAGAGAAGGGACTCCTGGGCAGGAAATAAGTGAGGCATTATGTATATATATATATATATATATATATATATATATATATATATATATATATATATATATATATATATATATATACACGTAAGTCTTCTGGAGCGCTTTTTTGAAAGAAATTACCAGCAAGTGTTGACGGCATCGCACGACGTAAGGATGGGAAAGAAAATGAGTTTCGTAATAATGTTTTTTTCTTCTACGTTCAAATGTTTGTATCGCTGCTTGATTCATGACAACATGTTCTCCCTAAGTGAATATCAACTCTGATGATAATCGTTACTTATAAATGAAAATAAACTGCCCGTGATACAGAACGTAGTGTGAGCGTTAATATGACGCTTTGCCTCTATAATAGCATATCGGTTGATCACATTCTGAATGCCAGACAGATATGCTAATGGGTTGGCAAATGACCGTTTTCAGAGCCTTCCTATTCAATACGGCGGTTACAGTTTAGCCGAACAAAACACCGGAACACGACCACCCCGCATCCACTCTTCCGGTCGTGACGTAGGCGTTTGTTTTATTAAAAGAAAAAAAAAACAAACCAGGTCGCGAGCGATGTTGAGTACTGTGGGCAGCAAGCAGACCCGCAGACCCGTCTGGGCTTTGGAAGTACACACACTGTGCCTAGTCCGCCCGGTGCAGCAGCCACCGCCGCCAGCTCGCCCGCCAGCCACCCACTCCTCTACTCCCTTCGCTACCTGTTTTCTCCTTCGCACTCAGTGCTACTCGTTTCATTTTCAAAAAAAGCGCGTGTTGCTAGCGAGCACCGTATATGGATCGTGATAAAGCCAGTTGGTTTGAGCAAGAAAAACCGATTCGTTAAGTCGTACGTAAGAAAAAAAAAAGAAGGGAAGATCTACAGACGGAGACTACCGACGGAGGAGGAGTAAAGATGGAGGAGGTGAAGGTGAGGACGCTGATCGCGACGTTCTTAGGGATCATCTTGCAGTCAGCGCTGGTCTCCTCCCAGGTGAGCTTCGAACGCCGGTGGTGGTTCTTTAAGCACATCCCTGCCTCCTCCTATATACATACCCCACCTGTCTAACAGTTATCCACCCTCCCTCGCTCTGTACACAGACTCGCATTCACGTCCTTCAGTTCAATTCACGTTTGCCATTATGAAGCGTTAGATTATGGTGGCAGTCATGCAAAAGCCTATGATATATAGTAGAAAGGCATTATAGAGGTCTCAAGGGGTCGTTGGCAGACTCCGCTATTAATTAACATAGACTACAGAGTTCCTCTATTACATTAGATAAACAGTCAGTCATTTCCTGTTGTAACTAACTCATTTACTTGATTTAAAGAGCAGAAGGTCTCAAATCTCAGGTTATCTTGCCTTTACCAATGAAATATTGTGCCATTTCTTGCAGGCTTTGTTAAAACTTATCAATGAACGAAGTTTTTTCTTATAATTTCAGACGTGCTTTTCAAGTCTTGTGTCCATAACCATTTCTTTCTCACATTGCGAATGACGAACCTTCCCAGAGATTTCGCTTCCCAAGACTCCCCGGTTTGCATCAACCTTTCCCAGTCTCCCATTATCCCTGAACAATCCCCAGAAAGTTCCATCACATTCCTTCCCAATCTCTTGCTATCATCATCACCTTCACCTGCTGATCAGCCCTATGTATTTCACGTACTCGTATGTATTTCACATACCAAACACTCCCACACTCGAAAGTCTCCCATGTTACCGTCTTTCAGTGTGTGTGTGTGTGTGTGTGTGTGTGTGTGTGTGTGTGTGTGTGTGTTTCCATTATTCATTTGCGATATAGCTTTAAGATTTCTGTATCTTTATTGCAATAATTTTGATCTCACGAAAAGAAAATCAGTGTTTACATATGTAAGAGAGCGCTCTAGTGGTCAGACTAATTAATATAGTTGCGTTTTCCGACGCAAGCTAAATTCTTTGAAATGTCTGTTCTCTCCTATTAAGAGTAAAAGGAAAAAATAATGTATTCTAGTGGAAAATTATCTCCAGTGTGGTGCCACACGATAACATCCACTGGTTAGTACGAGCTGGACAAACTGACTTGTCTGCCACACGTAAGAGTGTGATCAGAAGCAACGCCAATGCTGAACCTACCGACCACGATGACTTAACCCTTTGGGTAAGACGACTTAACCTTTAAGTATGACAACTTAGATGCTAGAGTACGATGACTTAACGCATAAGGACGATGACATGACTCTTGAGTATGATGACTTAACGCGTAAGGATGGATGATGACAACTCCTGAATACGATGACTTAACTGTCAAAGAGGACGACTTAACGCTTGAGAACGATGAATTAAACACCTAAGGACGATGTCTTAACTCTTGAGAGCGATGACTTAACCCTTAAAGACGATGACTGAACCCTTAATTACGACGACGCCTAGAGCCTTCGTACTTACAACATTAAGTCGTCGTACTCAGAGGGTTGCTTCACTTGACTGAGGAACTGTAAGTCGTCTTACTCAAGGAATAAAGTCACCGGGCTCAAGGGGGTTAAGTCGTCATACTCAAAGGATTAAATAGTCATACTAAAAGGCTTAAGTGGTCATACTCATATTGCTAATGATCATTAAAGTTGACGCACGGGAGACACAACACTGTGTACCGGAAAAGGAGCCATAACAATACGGTCATGCACAATAAAGAGTTTCGTGTTTTAGAATATTCATGACGAACTATAGAAAACGAAAAAAAAAAAAAACGAACGCTAAGAGTGAACCGTAATACATAACTGTCTGCTTTAGTGACATTACGTTAATGGAAGTTTGCGTTACTTCTCAGTTGTTACTATGTGAACGACGCGTACATGGATGATGAGAGGTTTATGATAAACTGCCAGGAGTTTTGAGGAAATGTCTCTCAGTCTTCAAAGTAGATCGAGGCTATATATATATATATATATATATATATATATATATATATATATATATATAAATATATATATATATATATATATATATATATATATATATATATATATATATATATATATATATATATATATATATATATATCTTTCTTTCATACTATTCGCCATTTCCCGCGATAGCGAGGTAGCGATAAGAGCAGAGGACTGGGCCTTTGAGGGAATACCCTCACCTGGCCCCCTTCTCTGTTCCCTCTTTTGGAAAAAAAAAATAAAAAGAGAGGGGAGGATTTCCAGCCCCCCGCTCCCTCCCGTTTTAGTCGCTTCTACGACACGCAGTGAATACGTGGGAAGTATTCTTCTCTCCCTATCCCCAGGGATAATATATATATATATATATATATATATATATATATATATATATATATATATATATATATATATATATATACACGAATATAAATGCATGAACGTGTGTGTGTGTGTGTGTGTGTGTGTGTGTGTGTGTGTGAAGAAAGTTAAAGCAAAGTTATAAATTTAACCGTTTATCTAATTCAAATACACAATTGAGGAATTACATGGAAGTTTTACGTAGCAAATCTTATGGTGTGTACATTAAACATTTAGTGATGATTAACAACATTACGTGATGCAAAGTTACATATTGGTTGAACTGCAGTCGTATTTCGCTGCCATACGTTATGTATTCATTATTAAACATCGTATGATATAAAGTTACATACTGGCTGAATTGCGCTAGCACTGTGTTGATACACATTACGTATTTATTGGTGAACATTACATGATGTAAAGTTACATACTGGTTGCACTGCAGTAATACTACTTTGACATACCTTATGTATCCAATGGTGAACATCTTAAGCGACGAAGAATTTCACGTTCGTTGCGTTACACTAATATAGTGGTTGATAACCCCATAACGATGGGAAGACTAGGCTGTTTCCTTCCTTAGATGAACACTTGTTTATGGCTTGTTGCTGACACTCACAGTAGTAGGTATAGGACAATTCTTGCATCTGTACGAGCACTGGTGGGCATAAGGTGAGTGTGGTGACTGGCGTCTGTCAGTGGAGGATAGGCGAGGTGGGGCTGGTGCTGGGTCACACAACGCGCAACGGTCGGTTGTTCGAAGTACCGCGTCATGTTTTGTTTACATTTTGACAAACGCAGCTCCGACTACATAGGCCTGTCGGAAAGACCCTTACTGAGTTACTGGTTCACTAGTTCACTGGTAAAGGTATCTAATATGTGTATATATCTCTCTCACAATCAGGTTCATTGGACGTAGACAATTTTGTGAGAAGATGGTAGGCCCAATCAGGCGTCATCTAAGTGGGGTAGGGTGAGGTGAAAGAGAAAGTTCAGCTCGACATGTTAACTACCGGCGGACCGGGAGAGCCACAAAAACACGCCCTACTCTATCGAGGGTTGGATGAGATGTAAATAAATGAATAAATGAATAACAGTTCACTGGATGTAGGCAGCCATAGGACTGAAAATACACAGATGAGGTATTACAGATATTACAGAACTGCGAGGTCATGGTAGTTACTAGTTAACTAATCGTACAAGAGTTTAAGATTAGGTTGACATGGATGATTCCACACTTTTGGATGAACATATGTGAGGTGCATTTAGATAGCCAGGATGGCAGATATACAAGGATGTTTACAGAGTCAGTGGTATACCTTGGGATGTTTACAGAGTCAATGGTATATTCGATATATTAAGAGCTTGACTGAACATTTAAGTGATGAATAGTTACACTAATACATTGGTTGATTTACAACCTAGCCTAACAGAAACTGAACCCTTCAGTGGTATAGCTATGCTCTTGTTCATGGACTGTGTGTGTGTGTGTGTGTGTGTGTGTGTGTGTGTTGTACATACTCTGAGAATGTGTCTTTATTTTCCATCAAGTTTACACTTCATTTTGACTTTTTTTGTCTTTTGTTATAACCAATTTGTTTGCAAGTGTGTATGTTCGAGATTTTCAAGTCATGTTTATCAGAGAGCGAATATATTGCTGTTTGTCTATGCTTTCCCATAAGTGTGCGATTGTTATCAAATGTGTAATTGTTTCTCTCAATGATTTTCCAAGCACCAGGCAAATTATCATTTGCTTTAGACTTCGACACAAGAATTTTCATAAAGGATCTGGTAATTATTATTTCATGTAAACCCTCGATGTAATGAAATACTTTACAAACATCTGTCAATCATGATTATCTCAAGACCTTGATTGATACAAACACCTGGCTGTTATTACGTGCCTTAGGGCAAGACATACACACAGTCCTTTACAAACATCTGGCATTAGTCTTTTGTTATAGACCTCTGTGATCAAGCTACTTTAGAAACACCAGCCAGTTCATCCATTGCTATGGGGCTATATGACACGAGAGTGCCTTTAAAAGACAATCCAGATATCTTGCTTCCATCCAGAGCGTCAATGACTGCACCTTCGACCTAAAAGATGGCGAAGTCTCGTCGTGTAACCTTATAATGGACGCTTCAGCCTTCAAACTCGAGTCTTGGAAGATGGGAGTTGGGTCTACCTTCGCCTGGCTTGGGGGACCAGCCGAAGACGCCCAAGAGAATGCCTCAGGTAGGTAGTTGCTGTGGGGACCTCCTGACCACTTGTTAGGGGCTGGAGTGGGAGTACCACTTTACCACACACACACACACACACACACACACACACACACACGTAACAACCACACATAAACAACCTCGTGTTCCATATAGGACCACAGACACAACTGATAAACTCAAGACTATCATAATCTGACCACACCATCAGATCTATCACTTCACCACACACACACACACACACAGCTGCCTCCTGACCGCGCCATCAAATCCATCACTTCACCACACACACACACAGCAGCCTCCTTACCATGCCATAAGATCCATCACTTCACCACACACACACACACACACACACACACACACAGCTTCCTACTTACCACACCATCTTTTAATGTCGATGTACAGAGGAAGGAATTCCACCTTCTCCCTTCAAATATTGAAATATACTGAAAGGGATTCATTCCTTCCTACCCTTCTCATACTTTGGCATATACTGAAAGGATCTACTCCTTCGCCACACCTTTTCAAACGTTCATAGAGAGAAAGGGCGTAGCTCAACAACCTAACCTTTAAAAGTCTATCTGTACTGAAAGGGCCTGATTCTCCTGCAACCTCTTCAGATACGAATATGTACTGAGAGGGGTGTGTCTCATCTCTACCCACTATAAAACGTTAACGTATCCTGAAAGGGTCTGATTCTCTCCCTCCTCGTTTTCTCTCGCCCGTTCCTCCCGCGGTGGCTTCGGTGCAGGGGGCTACGTCTTCACCAGCATCAGCGACATGTTGAGCACCTTCCAGCAGCCCAAGAAGGCCTGGATGGTCACTAGTCCCTCCAACAGCACTGGTGCCCTCGGGCGATGCCTGCAGTTTGCTGTGAGTATCGTGGTGTTGTGATGGTATGTGGTAGTGTTGGTGTAATGTGGTTGTGTTGGTGGTATGTGGTGGTGGTGGTGGCGGTATGTGGTGATGGTGGCGGTATGTGGTGATGGTATGTGGTGGTGGTGGTAGTAATGATGGTGATGTTCATAGAGATGATCATGACAGTAGTGATGATCATCATCATGATTGAGATGATATCACTGACAAGACATCAAGAGGAAAAACTCGTATGGTGATGATGATGATAATGATGATGATATCTGTCAGTATTTACGATAAAAAGAAAAAAGAAAACGAAGCAAACGACCTCACCTGAGACAACACAGTTCCCGTGAGAAGACAGCGAAGCACACAAAAATGTAAACATCTGATACCTTCACCACACACGTTCTGACTCCACGAGAAACATCTCTCAATGATGTCTCTTATCAACTTACAATAACATCTAACTTCTTATCGTTACACTTTGCTGTACAGCTCACCTATCAGTCTCTCTCGCGACACTTGGCAGTATTATCAACGAAGTAGCTTTTTCTTTCTAACTTCACGTCAAAAAAAATAGTCAAATGTATCAGACGTGCTGAACTTCCTCTCCGTATCACAGACGTCTAATTGATCTTTACTGTCTCCGGTTCAGCATGCTATTGGAGGCCTGGGCGTCAAGTCGCTCGAGGTGCTCCTCCTCACGTACGACAACGAGGACGTGCAGGAGGCCCTTGCCAACGACACGATCCTCTGGAATACGAGGTCATGTCCCTTGTGGAGGACGAAGCAGACGACTCATGGTGACTGGCAGAAGGTCCAGCTCACCTTCTCGACCATGCAGGAACACAGTATCGTCTTCTCCGCCTCCCCGGACACCCGCTACTCGAACTACCGCGGCTACGCAGCCATCGACGACATCGCCTTCACCGTCGGCCCCTGTGACAGTAGGTCCTCAGGTTCCTCTTCTTAACGTACAGTAGGTTCACAGGTTCCTCTTCTTAACGTACAACATGTCCTCAGGTTCCTCTTCTTAACGTACAGTAGGTCCTCAGGTTCCTCTTCTTAACGTACAGCATGTCCTCAGGTTCCTCTTCTTAACGTACAGCAGGACCTCAGGTTCCTCTTAACGTACAGTAGGTTCACAGGTTCCTCTTCTTAAAGTACAGTAGGTCCTCGGGTTCCTTCCTTAACGTACAGTAGGTCCTCAGGTTCCTCTTCTTGACGTACAGCAGGTCCTTATTTTCCTCTTAATGTGCAGTAGGTCCTCAGGTTCCTGTTCTCAACGTACAGTAGGTCCTCAGATTCTACACAATATTCAGGAAAGGTAAGTGTAGGGCAGCTGCGGAGTGTCTTCAGGACAGAAGTTGCATCTTAGGGATGAGGTGGCTTGTGATACGTGGCCTTGACGTCTGCAGTAGATGGAGAGATACAGAGCAGAGGATCAGAGACGATGGCAAATCGTAAGCATCATAAACGAAATAAGAGAGAAGTACATTGATTTCTTAAGTGGATCCTCCATCTTCTTGATAAACAATATGATGTGCGAAAATCTTAGGTTTTATGACTAGTACGAGTCATCACAATACATCTACTGACTTGGCTATTGTTGGATATGTAAAGACAAGCTTCAACATCTGACGGTCAGGGCCATCAATAGCCTCTTTGAGGTAAGGCCCTTGGAGTTTAAATCTCCTAACGTTGGACCTGACCCCTTAAAAGGTGCAAGGCCAAACGTCACGTTATCATACCGAAGGGTCATGCCGTCGTATACAAGAGGTTCGAGATGCATCTCTCTACTATCTTCTACTCCTTTGATAATGATATTGTTTCAACAAAACAAATGAATGTGGCTTCGAGGAAAAACAAGAATTGTTTACTATTAATAATCTCGTACACTTTTAGGAACTAGATATGAAGCACCACTGAATTTTCTTCTATGTAGTGGAACGGATCATTATTTCTACACTATTCCTCCTTTGTGAACACTGCGACAAGATCGTCACAGCATGAAATGCACTTATGATTTCCTATTTGATCTTTTATACAATGTCGTCTTTTCCCATGGGATAAGAGGGTAACAATACTACCCACGTATCGCATGCGTGTCGTAGAAGGCGAATGAGAAGGGCTGGGAGCTGGGGGAGGGTTACTGGAAATGCCATTTCCCTTACTGTATCATCACTTTCTAAAAGCAGAAACTGAAGAAGGAGCCAAGCGAGGATTCAGAAAAAAAAAAAAAAAAAAAAAAAAAAAAAAAAAAAAAAAAAAAAAAAAAAAAAAAAAAAAAAAAAAAAAAAAAAAAAAAAAAAAAAAAAAAAAAAAAAAAAAAAAAAAAAAAAAAAAAAAAAAAAAAAAAAAAAAAAAAAAAAAAAAAAAAAAAAAAAATTTTTTTTTTTTTTTTTTTTTTTTTTTTTTTTTTTTTTTTTTTTTTTTTTTTTTTTTTTTTTTTTTTTTTTTTTTTTTTTTTTTTTTTTTTTTTTTTTTTTTTTTTTTTTTTTTTTTTTTTTTTTTGAACATGCAGGAGGGTGAAAGGAGGGCAAGGAATAGAGTGAATTGGAGCGATGTGGTATACAGGGGTTGACGTGCTGTCAGTGGATTGAATCAAGGCATGTGAAGCGTCTGGGGTAAACCATGGAAAGCTGTGTAGGTATGTATATTTGCGTGTGTGGACGTGTGTATGTACATGTGTATGGGGGGGGGGGGGGGTTGGGCCATTTCTTTCGTCTAATACAGTATATATATATATATATATATATATATATATATATATATATATATATATATATATATATATATATATATACTCCTCGCTCAGGTGAGAAAGGCGAACTGGTATAAGGTAGAAAGGTTCTAACATTTTATGTATTTCAATCATGACTCCATAGCCTGTGTACCTCCCACCCGTGCCTGATGCTGCCGTGTTCCAGACGAGTGTATGTTCGACCTGGACTTCTGTTCCTGGGCGAACAACGACACGGGCGACAACTTCGACTGGGTCATCGGCCGGAGCAGTGAGAAGCGAGGTACTGGACCATCCAGGGACCAGACCTCCTCTCTGAACAACCGCATCTACGCAGGTACAGTGGTACACCGCTGTGGTACACCGCAGGTATTGTGGTACATACTACAGGTACTGTGGTAAACTACAGATAATGTGGTACACTACAGGTACTGTGGTACACTCCAGATACTGTAGTACACTACAGGTACTGTAGTTACTCTCCCTCATCATAATCCTCAGTGAATTTACGAAAGGTTTAGCACACATACGTAAAGATATTTACCGAGAAAATAGAGAGAGAACACACACACACACGCACACACACACACACACACACACACAGAGGAAAACGATATATCACACCCACCTCCTTCAACCACACGATCCATCATCCTTTAACACGTCAGGTAAAGCTGTGTCCGTCTTCCTGCAGGGGGCTACGCGTACGCGGACAGCAGCTTCCCAAGGCTGCCCCTCGAGACGGCTATGTTGGTGTCGTCTGCAGTGCAGCCGACGGAGAAGCCCCTCTGCCTCCACTTCTGGCTGAACGTGCACGGGGGCGGTGTGGGGAACGTCAGGTAAGTGAGTACGAGGGAAGAGTGAGTGTGGTGTGTATGGATGGGTATGTATGGGTGGGTGTGTGTGTGCAAGTGCGTTCTTCCAAATGATTTGGAAATATATGATTATATTTTATCATAATCCTCTTGGATTCCTGTCTTTGTCCAGTGTCTGTCTATTCAGAGTTATGTCTGTCTATCTGTCTGTCTCTCTCTCTCTGTGGCCAGGGTCCTGTACTCGCCCGTCAGCTCATCCTCCAAGACTAAAGAGTTGTGGAGCATCGGAAAAGGAATCAAATCCGGCACAGATACGTGAGGAGATCCCGCTAACGCTGTTGCTCACCAAGCACCATTCTATCAAGGCTTCGTCTGAATCTATTGCTCACCAATCACCATTCTATTAAGGCTTCGTCTGTATCTATTGCTCACCAATCACCATTCTATCAAGGCTTCGTCTGAATCTATTGCTCACCAACTACCATTCTATCAAGGCTTCGTCTGAATCTATTGCTCACCAATCACCATTCTATTAAGGCTTCATCTGAATCTATTGCTCACCAAACACCATTCTATCAAGGCTTCGTCTCATGCAACACCTAACGATAGGCCTTAACTTGTCATACAGTCTAGTGTATTTCTAACGTAAGGCCAGTGTATTCCCGCTAACGACAACCCTTCTAACAATTATGGTGTCCAGTTCTCAACTGTTTTGCTTAGATTTATCATATGGTTTAGCGTTGCCCGCACCATTCAGTCAAATCTATATTCACATCAGTCATATGGTAACTCTCGAAAGAATACAATGCACTGGGGAACTTTTAGTGTTTCATTTTTCCCGTGGACTCATAGGAATATATATATATATATATATATATATATATATATATATATATATATATATATATATATATATATATATGTAGAGGCTTAGCTAAGTCATCTTCCAGAAGGAACTGAGAATATTTGCTTTGCATAAGCACCTTCTAGCAGTTGAATTTCACTTTCATCCATTGTTCCTTTGGCATGGAGGCTTAGCTAAGTCACCTTCCAGAAGGAACTGAGAATGTTTGCTTTGCATAGGCACCTTCTAGCAGTTGAACTTCACTTTCATCCATATTTTTTAAGAGGATAGCCCAAATATATATGGAAGCGGAAGTGAGTCACAGGATGGGGGATGGGACAAAGGTTGTGGGAGCGTTGAATAATGTTTGGTAGGCGAGAATGTATCTTGGAAAACAAAAATGGGTATGTTTGAAGGAATAGGGGTTCCAACAATGTTATATGGTTGTGAGGCATGGGCTACATATAGGGCTGTGTGGAGGAGGGTGGATGTGTAGGAAATGAGATGTTTGAGGACAATATGTGGTGTGAGGTGGTTTGATCGAGTAAGTAATGAAAGGGTAAGAGAGATGTGTGGTAATAAAAAGAGTGTGGTTGAGAGAGCAGGAGAGGGCATATTGACATGGCTTGGTCACATGGAGAGAATGAATGAGGAAAGATTGACAAAGAGGATATATGTGTCAGAGGTGGAGGGAGTGAAGAGAAGTGGGAGACCAAATTGGAGGTGGAAGGATGGAGTGAAAAAGATTTTGAGTGATTGGGGCCTGAGCATGCTGGAGGGTGAAAGGTGTGCAAGGAATAAAGTGAATTGGAACGATGTGGTATACTGGGGTTGATGTGCTGTCATTGGATTGAACCAGGGTATGTGAAGTGTCTGGGGTAAACCATGGAAAGTTTTGTGGGGCCTGGATGTGGAAAGGGAGCAGTGGTTTCGGTGCATTACATATGGCACCTAGAGAATGAGTGTGAACGAGTGTGGCCATTGTTGTCTTTTCCTAGCGCTACCTCGTGCGCACGTAGGGGAAAAGGGTGACATTTCATGTGTAGCGGGGTTGTTTAGGGAATGGATGAAGGCAGCAAGTTTGAATATGCATGTGTATATATGTATGGAACCATGGAAGCGGAAGTGGATCATAGGGTGGGGGAGGGGGCGAAAATTCTGGGAGCCTTGAAGAATGTGTGGAAGTCGAGAACATTATCTCGGAAAGCAAAAATGGGTATGTTTGAAGGAATAGTGGTTCCAACAATGTTGTATGGTTGCGAGGCGTGGACTATGGATAGAGTTGTGCGCAGGAGGATGGATGTGCTGGAAATGAGATGTTTGAGGACAATGTGTGGTGTGAGGTGGTTTGATCGAGTAAGTAACGTAAGGGTAAGAGAGATGTGTGGAAATAAAAAGAGCATGGTTGAGAGAGCAGAAGAGGGTGTTTTGAAATGGTTTGGTCACATGGAGAGAATGAGTGAGGAAAGATTGACCAAGAGGATATATGTGTCGGAGGTGGAGGGAACGAGGAGAAGAGGGAGACCAAGTTGGAGGTGGAAAGATGGAGTGAAAAAGATTTTGTGTGATCGGGGCCTGAACATGCAGGAGGGTGAAAGGAGGGCAAGGAATAGAGTGAATTGGAGCGATGTGGTATACCGGGGTTGACGTGCTGTCAGTGGATTGAATCAAGGCATGTGAAGCGTCTGGGGTAAACCATGGAAAGCTGTGTAGGTATGTATATTTGCGTGTGTGGACGTATGCATATACATGTGTATGGGGGTGGGTTGGGCCATTTCTTTCGTCTGTTTCCTTGCGCTACCTCGCAAACACGGGAGACAGCGACAAAGCAAAAAAAAAAAAAAAAAAAAAAAAAATATATATATATATATATATATATATATATATATATATATATATATATATATATATATATATATATACATATTCTATGGTGATATCTTCCAGATGGTACCCGTGCCAGCAGACAATTGCATCTACCGAGGAGTTTCGAATCATATTTGAAGCTACGGTCGGTATTCCTGGGTCAGGAGACGTGGGACTCGACACTATCAAACTCACCCAAGGGTCTTGTCCAAGTAAGTCCCTCTTATATTCGCTGAAAAAAAAAGGTTTATACGTGTTACAGGTGTTTAAACTTCCTATAAGTGCTTTAAGTGCTTTGTAAGTGTCCTAGAGTCCCATTTGATTTGGATGTGCCCGTACATCCATCATGTATAGTAATGTATGTACTTCAGAATGTTGTACGCTTGCTTTTAGAGGGTGTACTACAGGTGTGTGTGTGTGTGTGTGTGTGTGTGTGTGTGTGTGTGTGTATGGTCTTGTGCCCCGAGTAACGTGTGTCTAATTCAAAAACTAGAGTCTAAGGTCCAGGTGGAAGCCATGTGGACAATCTGGGGGACCAGGTGGAAAGAAGCCATCCAGGCAATAGCAGAGAGAGAGAGAGAGAGAGAGAGAGAGAGAGAGAGAGAGAGAGAGAGGAGGAGAGACTCTAGGCCCATGTTGGCGGGGGCGCGCGATCGCGAGCTGGCGTGATCATTACCCTCCCTTCCCTTTGGGGTGTGGGCAGGCCTCCCGCCTGGGTCGAGCAGTGGGTGGAGCGACTGCACCTTCCTAGACGACACCTGCGGCTGGCAGATCCCTACACCTGACAGCTTCGACTGTACCTTCCTCTCCCGAGTGGCTGGTGGCAAGTACAACCCGGCCGGCCATACGGAGTGAGTGACTGAAGATACACTATTACTACCGCTACTACTATTGCTACTACTACTACTACTACTGCTATCACTATTACTACTACTTCTACTACTACTTCTACTACTACTACTACGACTACTACTACTAATACTACTATTATACTACTGCTGCTGCTACCACTACTACTACTACTGATACTACTATTACTAATACTACTTCTAGTACTACTACTACTACTGCTGCTGCTACTACTACTACTACTACTTCTAGTATTACTACTTCTAGTAAAAGTTTATTTCTACGAGTTTGGTTCATGAGCTCATATACTCTTTGATCACAAGAAATGTAATGCAACATAAACAATTTCTGAGACATGCTGAAAGAGATTTGTTATTAAAGAATAAAAGTAATATTACGTATTTAAATGTTAACATACAGTGAGGTGCTATGATCCAATATATATATATATATATATATATATATATATATATATATATATATATATATATATATATATATATATTCTGGCCACTCATCATGACCTTCGTCAGGAGTGTGTACGAGATCGTAGACATGTACATGAAGTTCGACCTGAACTGCTACAAGAACCGGGCTCGTGACAGAGCGGCGATGGTATCGTCTACCCTCACCCTCGACACTGACGTCTGCCTCTCCTTCTGGGTCATGATGTACACGAACGTCGCCTCCCAGACCTACATCGGGGCACTGAGGGTAAGGAGAGGCGCCGGCAGGGGGTTCCTGGATCGTACTCCTACGTTTAGTGTGTAAGGACAGTTACAAGAACACATCTCTACCAATTTTACGGTTGACAGGGTAGTGTGGAAGAAATGATATAACTTAATCTCGAGAGGATGAAGTGATATGAACAACGAAAATAACAAATGATAACAAAAGAAATACGTAAAGAGAGATGTGCACAAGTTTAACCTATTTACTGAATATAAAATGAAACATCTTATCCCTCTGTCATAACAAGAAATTTTTGATAAATACGAACATTTCCGATGTACAGGGCACTCCACTATGCGTCGTTGGTTGATAGGCTCAGAGATCACATAAATTGAGTGATCCATGAAGCATAAATGGCCAAGATATTCACTAGTCATTTCGAATAGCCATCCCTCGGAATATCACCGGCTGATACGTTTAATGACCACTTAAAATGATCGCCCTATACGCTACTAGCGGGTCGGCATTCTTTAGTCATTTAAATTAGACGACCCACAGGATATTATTGGTCAACACACTAAAAGAACATATAAGAATACAAAAAGATAAGCTGATGATATATACAGTTACTATAAAAACTGTACTATTGTTTGAAAAAATACAAGCAAGCTAGTGTCAATATACAAAATATTATAGTTAGCCAGTAAATAAGACTGTTTTCTTTAATGTTTTATTCTCAGAAAATGATATTGTGATGGGAGACTTGTATAAATGTATATACATATATGATAATTGATGACGTAGTAACAACCATTCAACTTCCCTTCTCAGGTTATATTGCAATACCCAGACAAAAACGTAACCGTCTGGAGGCTACAAAATCAACAACATGCCAGCTGGACTTACGCACAGGTAAACGCTCTTCACCTAATAGCTAAGTTTAAGTGTCCGATATATTCAATTGAATTACATTTATTTAATTTCTTTTTTTTTTTGCACAATAGAATTACATCATGAAATAGCATCAGCATCATGGCCAATGACAGGTGGGTGCAGGGGGTACTTCGTACCCGGGCCTGCGGTTTAAAAAAATGGGGCCAGGGAATTTCCTGGCACCTCATTAAATGTTTGAATATATTCAAGACTAGCATTCCATCCCTCTCTCTCATCTCCAATATCCTTTATGGCTTTCCAGCTCATGGCATAAACTGTGGTGGATTAAAAAGAAAAAACTGGATGGCTAACGGAGAAGGGAAGGGGACTCGAAAAAAACTTTGTACCCCCTGATGAAATCCCTCTCAGAAGCCGTGGGCTTCTATTCTCCCGGAGTAAGCTATGATTACTAACACAGCCTGTATCGCAGTATTTGCTCAATGTACCTATTCATTATTCCTACAGTTCTGCCTCATCGCTGAGTAACAGAGTTATCTACATACGACAACACCACTGTTGTTTTTTTTGACCTTGAAAAATCTTCTTTCCAGTCTTGTGCCCTCCACGTACAATGTTTTCATGAACTCTGTATTTACCCCTCTGTATCGTGTGGCCCATCAGCTCATAAAAGAATGTCTTGTTTAGGTTCCATACTTGTAGCAGCTGATTTTAAATGGTATTTACCATTTTCTAGAACATCCAGGCAGCTTGTCTAGATCCTCTTGTAATCGTAGCCTTAATCGTATCTCATCTCCTTCAGTTGCTATCGCATTGCCGATCTTTGAGCCACTTGCACATTTGGATACTATGTCATCTAGCCATGTCATATAGCCATCTAGTCTATACATTTCACAATGGTGAAATGTATAGACCCCAGGACCTAACCATAGGTTACATGATCATGCCAAGTATAGCAAGAGCTATATCAAATATATATATTTGCTTCCCTCGGCGGCTCTGTGACGGGTTTGGCGGAGAAAATCGTCTTCAACGAAGTTGCTAAAGTCTAGCAGATCCACCTCCTACCCAACAAGGGAATCTAACAGACGATGTTTAATGTAAAGTCTGGGAAAACTTTGTACGCTAACTTGAAAACATGTGTTCGCCAGCTCAGGTATGTGTATGTGTGTGTGTGTGAGAGAGAGAGAGAGAGAGAGAGAGAGAGAGAGAGAGAGAGAGAGAGAGAGAGAGAGAGAGAGAGAGAGAGAGAGAGAGAGAGAATCACCTCCGACAAGAACACATACCTGTGGCTTCCTCATTCCCACCACACTGGTCCTCTCTCTCTCTCGTATGATCCCCCACTCTGTCATTTCTATTTTCCCCTCCTCTCTCTTTCTCTGTCCACGCACAAACTTCCTCTGAAAATTCTGAGCATAACGTCCGCTTGACTTTAATCCCCCACATCCCATTGGCTCTTCACGAGTTTGTATTCATATGGTAATCGATCCTTTCATTCGAGTGACGTTCCCTGGCAAAATAATTCACTGATTCCCTGTTTTCTTTCAACCATTACGTTACACTCCCCACACTCCAATACTCTCCCTCGCTCATCTATCTCTTCCACCCAACAACGTCTTTGGTTTTGAATGCACAAAAGCTGGTATTTCATGTTTCACACACACACACACACACACACACACACACACACATACACACATACACACACACACACACACACACACACATACACACACACACACACACACACACACACACACACACACACACACACACAGCATTTGTCTATACTGTTTTTTTTCATGTTCTTATTGCAAGTAATTTTTCTTGCGTCACCTTCTCTAGGCATCTATGGTTTATGAATCGTAATATTCTTGTGTGTATCACAGCCAAAATGTATACCGATGGTGATACATAAAACCTGTTGTGTATGTATATGTATCCTGGTATTGCAGAGGGTCATTTGAAGGTAGGAAACACATATCTCCATCCATCCATTGTATGTATCTCATTGTTCTGCATGTATCAAGGTAGGAAACACATATCTTCATTCATCCATTGTATGTTTCTCATTGTTTCCTGCATGTATCATTTTTATTGCAGCATGTATACAAGCATTACTGCATGTATTCTACCAGTGCCATATGTATCTTCGTATCATAACATGTATCCTGCATTGTTATTTGTAAGTTAGATGCACCACATGTATCCTAGCATAACTGAACGTAACCTCATGTCGCTGTATGTATCATAGCACTACATATAACCATGCTGTACTACATGTATCCTAATATTACTTCATGCAACAATGCTGCGCTGCATGTATCTTAGGGTTACTACAGCATGTATCATAGGTTACTACAGCATGTATCTTAGGTTACTACAGCATGTATCTTAGGTTACTACAGCATGTATCTTAGGGTTACTACAGCATGTATCTTAGGGTTACTACAGCATGTATCATAGGTTACTACAGCATGTATCTTAGGTTACTACAGCATGTATCTTAGGGTTACTACATGGATCCTAGCATGAACACCCCAAGATCCTGTCAGTTCCTATGCACGCATCCTATCATTCGTCTTCGTTGTATTCATCAAGTTTACACCCACGTCTACCAATGCAACGAAGGAATACGAGAAACCCCTTCCCTCACCACTCTCACCCATTTCACTGCGTTGGGGGGGAGGTCTATCAGTGATATCTATTTTTACACCCCATCTATTTGCTTGAAATCGACACCTACAACTTCCCTCCTGATCCCACAACTCTTAACAACCCGAGCTCCCTATTTGTACTACTACAACTGTTGTTTTTAAATGATGTTTCGTGGTAGAGCTATCACCTCCCTTCCTACCCACAGGTGAAGGTCCCAGCGACGCCTTCGGTCAAGGTGGCCATCGAGGGCTTGCAAGGCCCAAAGGTTATGGGTATGATCGGTGTCGATGATATTGCCATGTTCCCGCTGGCTTGCTCTCGTAAGTTGGAACAGTATCTCAGGATGGCTTTTATCTTTTTGTATCTATCTTTTCGTTATCTTTTTGTATTTATCTTTTCGTTATCTTTTTGTATCTATCTTTTCGTTATTTTTTTGTATTTATCTTTTCGTTATCTTTTAGTATCTATCTATTCGTTATCTTTTTGTATCTATCTTTTCGTTATTTTTTTTGTATTCATCTTTTCGTTATCTTTTTGTATCTATCTTTTCGTTATCTTTTTGTATCTATCTTTCCGTTATCTTTTTGTATCTATCTTTTCGTTATCTTTTTGTATCTATCTTTTCGTTACCTTTTTGTATTCATCTTTTCGTTATCTTTTTGTACCTATCTTTTCGTTACCGTTTTGTACTAATCTTTTCATTATCTGTATCTATCGTTTAGCGTTCGTTCGTTTTGTGAGTCGTTGTATCCGCGTATGTAAGATAAATGACTATGGTGTGAGTATATGATATACGATGAGTTAGGTATAGGATTATATGTGACTATAGTTGGAATGGATTTAAATGAGTTTATGGAAACATTTGTAAGTGTGTATGATTACTATTTGTGTGCTATATGAAAGAAAGTTTTACACTTACTTTGCAACGTCTCTAAACCTTATGAATATGTATCATGTCTTTACTCCTATGTATGCACACACACACACACACACAAACACACACACACACACACACACACACACCAGGATATGCCAGGTAACCATAGGGGAGGATGAAAAGCTAGGTTGACTGTGGACAAATTGCCCCGACCAGGATTCGAACCAGTGCGGATTTGATCCCAGTCCGCCCCGTGCATGCATGACGGTCAATCATGCTAACCGTTACACCACGGAGGTCCCCATGTGTGTGTATGTGTGTGTGTGTGTGTGTGCCACGTCACCTACAGCAGGTGGAGATCATTGCTTGACTCAGTCCCTAACAGGAAGCTTCCCACCTTCCCAGTGGAGCCAGCGTCGGCCATGGTCCAGCCAGCAGACTGCACCTTCGATCATGACCTTTGCCTGTGGAAGGTTGAGGCCAGCGACCAGGGCGGATCCAGCCTCACCAAGTGGCACCTCGCGTCAAGCGAAAAGGTCCTCTTGGACCACACGTTCAACGCTGACAGAGGTAGGTAAAGTCGGTCAGGTGGTACCGGCCTTGCGCCGTGCTGGCATTCCTATATACTTCCTCTACTGTCTCGTGAGATTATACTGGAGCTTATAAAGATCACATTTGGTTATACTATTCTTTTTCATCTATCTGTCTATCTATCTATCTATCTATCTATCTATCTATATATATATAATATATATATATATATATATATATATATATATATATATATATATATATATATATATATATATATATATATATATATATATATTCACAAATGTAATTGTCTGTAACTACAGACAGATGTAATTATCATATAAACTCCCTGGAAATATAAAGCCAAAGAAGCTCCAAGCTTTCGACTGTACATCAAGCCATTTCCAAGGCCACGGAGGCCATGTGAACGAGAGAATCTGGACAAAGCCAGCCTCCACCACAGCTGAGGAAACCAGGAACAGTTCATCAGAGGAACATGGAAAGGTCGACCAGGACGAGTCATTGTACCGTTCCAGTCAACCTTTCCATGTTTCTCAGAAGAAGTGTTCCTTGTTTCCCCTGGTGTGGTGAAGGCTGGGTTTGTACGGGTTCTCTTGTTCAGGTCGTGACTCTGCAGCCTTGGTGATGGCTTGTGATTCTGGTAGAAAGTTTGGTGCTTCTTTGTTTATTTTTTTCTTTCTAGCAGGTTTACTCATATCAGTACTTCACGTGTGTATGTGATTTACCACTACACACACACACACACACACACACACACACACACACACACACACACACACACTCCACCAAGCTATGGTGGTCGTACCTATCTTCATCCACCATAAATTTGATCATACATTCACTGTCTCTTGCTAATTTCAGCTACAGCATTACCAGTGCGGTAAACAAAACCTAAGACTTAAGTAAGGTATCGGTGGGTCGTAGTTTTGACCAACTCCCATCTTGGGTCGTAGTTTTGACCAGCTCCCATATTTGACTTTCATCTCACCCCCACCTCTCTCTCTTTCTCTATCTTTCAAGCAGATGGCTCTCTCTCTCTCTCTCTCTCTCTCTCTCTCTCTCTCTCTCTCTCTCTCTCTCTCTCTCTCTCTCTCAGCTAGGAAGGTCTACTCCTACTCTCACTAAATCTCACTACCTTTTTTTTCTCTCTCTCTCTCCTCCCCTCTCACACAACCAGGTGGCTTCGCCTACGTTGAGTCCTTCAACACGAAGTATACCAGCAGGCTGAGGGGCCCAGTCTTCTCCCAGAACCAGACCTTCTGCTTCACCTTCTGGTTCACCGAAGTCTACGAGGACTTCTCAGCCAAGATATCCCTTATCAGGTTACCTATCCCTAGTGTTTTGTGAGAGATAACAGAGCCGGAGATAACCAGGCAAATAAATGATATACTATAGCTAATGTGGATTAACTTTTGAACAAATAGTCTGGTGTTTAGTTTAGCGTTCCTGTGTAAGGCAATAAATGGGTTACTTTATGTTGGTAACTTCGTCTCATTGGCAGGGCTAAAATATGTATGTATGTATATATATATATATATATATATATATATATATATATATATATATATATATATATATATATATATATATATAAACCCGAGGATATCTTATTGGTTTCCTACAGCTTCCAGATTACGCTACAGTCAGAAGCAGGGAAATGAGGGACACATGTAGAGCAACAAGTTCCTCAACATTATTGTATTCCTTTTCGTCAACATATGAGGATACAGCCTCGCCGAAGGTAACCTTTCCTTCGCGGTGGCCGTAACGCCTACCACGGGAAACGGCGATCAAGTGTGTGTGTGTGTGTGTGTGTGTGTGTGTGTGTGTGTGTGTGTTACCGTACTCCGCGTGCTTGGGGTTACTGCAAGAGTGACATATGCCTTTGACGTGGCTGTATCATCGTCAGCTGAAGAAGTGGATTACAGTCCCGTCGAAGAATTTGCTCCAAAGAAACCCTTTCCCTGCTCCTGACTGGAGTGCAACCTCGAGGCTTCATGGCAGCCCATAACTGAGGTCTTAGAGGTTCTGTATATTTAATCATCTACGTGTATGTGTGTGTGTGTGTGTGTGTGTCACACGAAGACCTGTGAATCATCATCCTCTGTTCCCCCAGGACGTCGGAGGGGAAGGAGGACGTGTTGTGGAGCGTCCTTCAGGACAAGATCGTCAACCCTGGCGTATCCAAGAACAACGTGGTCAACTGGCGTTACGCCCAGGTTCCGCTGGCGTCCCACGACAGCGATTATGAGGTCAGTGGAACCCTGAGGAGGAGGTGAGGGAGGAGAACGTCTTTTGCCTCATGTCAAAGATGTACAGCTTATGTCGATGGACTTGGTATAAAGCTATGCCACAGCAGTTGGCTTAAGCTCTTTCGAAGAAGAGTTTTAATCGCTCAGATTTCTAGACATATGATAGAAAGACCGTTGTTAAAGAGGTGATTACAGAACTGGTCCGTCGTAAGGCTAGGTGCGCTGGTTCGTAACCCCTGGCGGATCTAACGACAACTAAAAAGTACGTCATGCGATGCATCACGATGTCTGCTCTTTTTTTCTTTTCCGCAGTTGGTGCTGGAGGGAGAGGTAATGCGTAGCGCCTGGGCCATCGATGACTTCCACGTCATCCCGGATCGGGACGACTGCAGATGTAAGTCCCTCGTTGCTCCCTTCTGCGTGACACAGACGCATCCATGTCTGGCTTGTCAGTAAGGTGGCGGGAGGTGTAGGTAGGCGGGAGGGATTAGGAATACGTTCATCCTGTTTCTGTGTCTTTCTTTCTCTATCTATCTACCTGCCTTTTCGTCTATGCGTATATCTGTCTTTATCTGTTTGTCTGTCTGTTTCTCTGAGGTGAGCGCTACGCGCTAGCCGTACTACATGGGGAAAATCTGGATGTGTTCTTCTCGTAGGTGGGGTAGAGGAGAGGGAGAGGAGGTGGGAGAGGGGAAGGGGGTTATTTGCATTTGAAGTGAAGGTTGGAGCGTGTGCAGGTGTATGATGTTTCTGATGCGTGTGGGTGATTTTCTGGCACCGTGTTTTTGGTGCCTAATATTTCTTTCATTTTTTCTCCTCTCTCTCTGTCTCTCTTCTTTTCCTACGTCCTGTTTATCACGCGTCATCTCAATTTGCTCATTTGATAAAGGTTGTGTTGCGCCACCTTGATTCCATTGCCTGTAAAAGACGAATAACCGATATGGGAAAACTTAACGTGTCTCTCTCTCTCTCCTTCTCTCTCTCTCTCTCTCTCTCTCTCTCTCTCTCTCTCTCTCTCTCTCTCTCTCTCTGTGTGTTTGTTCCTCATTCCCTCTTCCTCCAACAGTGGAGCCGTCATACGCCCAACCATAGATCGTCCGTGCCACTGCCAGACGCATCCTGTGGAAGCAAGACTGTCGACATTCACCTCAGGAGGGTGTGATAGTACTTCCCTGGGGCGGCTGCTGTCTGCAACCTTCTGACACGGAGGGTTATGAGATGGTTCCAGCCATCACTTCAACACTCCTGAGTCCATACAGTTCAGTGTTCGTCTATAAAGTAAATAACCTAAAGAGCTCCAGCTAAATATATGATGACACTCTTCGCTTACTCTACGCAAATAAAGGAGGGTGAGTGTGAAAGGAATGTAGGAACTATACACTCCATTCACCCCACCTAGATACTAATGAGAGGTGTAACACTATCTATTGTATCGAGTAGTTGGGCAGTGTTGTAAGTTCTTCATTGCCCAGGAATTTGGATATTGTTAAAGTTGTCGTATATATATATATATATATATATATATATATATATATATATATATATATATATATATATATGTGTGTGTGTGTGTGTGTGTGTGTGTGTGTGTGTGTGTGTGTGTGTGTGTGTGTGTGTGTGTGTGTGTAATTTATGAATCATTATGCTGTGTACTTAAACATATATGTTTACTTCACAATCAAAAAAAGGTAAGGAAACTCACCCTAGGTCTCCTTATCGTAAATATAACAGACTATACGACACAAAGTAGTTTCACAACTTTCCCTTCTTATGAACCACCAACAACATTAGTGGTGGCTTTTTCCCCCCCTTGCCTCCAAGACGTGTCTTCATCTCAGTTAACTTGAAAGCTCCGGTCACTGACAAATTTTCTCGTCGAGGCCATGATTTAAGGGAAGAGAAGAAGAAGAGGGAACAGGTGAAAATCATGCTCTACACCAAGGCAAAAAAAATAGAGGAAGGTAAGAGCATGAGTCAATAGACAGGGGGATGAGAATGAGGAAAATAAAGTAATTGTTGCCATGCATGCAGAGCGACATGAAAGCTACCCACGTAGCCTAGTCAGGGATGAGATAAATGGCCCAACTGGCAATTCTGACATGGGGCGGGTGGCAGCTGTTTCTTTTGACAGGCGAGGTTGCCGACCTACAAAATATACGACGATGGGAAAAAGAAAAAAAAAAAATATATATGATATGCACACTTACCCAGCGGTGCAGAGGGGGTTGCGCGCGAGGAGGCAAGCCCCATTTTTTGACGGGGGATCAGCGGCTTCAGACGAGATTTAGGTGATGGATGGCTACAATTCAAGAACTCCGGCCGGGGTCGAAATTTGGGATCTGACTGTTCAAATACCACGCACTCTGCCTCTGAGTGTCTTTGATACTGAGAAAGGCTCTTGCGTGGTGGAGAGCGGGTAACTCAGTCGTCGGGATGAGCCAAACAAACACCACATGTGACGACACTCACAGCATTTTGGAACACCTGCGCGGGTGGTGGCCCAGAGCATTGTGAAGCACTGGTACTTATCTGCACGATGGAGTAAATCGATTTCATCCACCGCCAGGAAACAACGAGATAAACCCTTGTAAGTTACTTGACCTAACGCGTTACCTTCAGATTAAGTATCTATGAGTCAATTCTTGTCTAACAAACTTATAAACAATTTAAGTTCATGAATATATATATAACGGTCAACATGCATTGGGAAGAGTTGGTGGGGGTCATTTAATCCCCAGGATTGAAAGCTAGGTGACATTAGTTGGTTGACCTGTTTATGGATGGGAAGTTGGAGGTGAACGCGAGGGTCATAAAGGAGGGTTGTTGTTTGCTGATGACACTTATCTTATGGCAGGTTCGATTGAGAAACTGTAGAAGCTGGTGTCTAAGTTTGGGATAACTGTGAAAGGAGGTAGTTGAGGATTGATGTAAAAACGAAAAGGAAGGAAGGTTATTATATCTGGCAGTGGAGAGAGAGACAGGTTGGCTGGCGTGTGAGTTTGAGTGGGTGTGGGTATTTCAGCGGATGGGGCCGTGGGAGATGAGGTAAGCCATAGGGTGGGTGAGGGGAGGGGGCAAAGATCGTGGACGTATTGAGGAGTGTGTGGACACGAAGGTCGCTGTCCGTGAAGGGACAGATGGCTATGTTCGATGGTGTAGCGCCGATGGTAATGTATGGATGAGAGGCATCGGGGGACCTTAGGTCAAAAAAGGACGGTAAAGGGTGCGATGCAAGGGAAGTTCTTGAGAACAAGATGCGATGTGAGGGGGGGGATGGCTATGTTAGGAATGACAGGGAAAGGTATGTAAGATATGTATGAGAGGCTAACTATAGGTGCACGCATTGCGGAAGCTGAGGGAACAAATAAAATGGACAACCAAGGGAGAGGTGGGAGGATGGAGTGAGAGGTTACTTCAAGAACTCGAAGTCTGAACATGCAGTAGGGTGTGACGCGTGCGCAGGATAGAGGAGACTGGAGTGTTGGGGTATAACAGGGTGGATAAGGTTGCTGTCACTGTGCTGAACCCAGGTTATAGAAAGCGGTCAGAGGGATACCAGGGAAAGGTAAGTGGAATTAAGTGCATAGGTTCGAATCCTGCTTCCGACAGTTGATCCACAGTCAACCCAGCTGATCATCCACCCGAGGCTCATGCTAGCGTATATATATATATATTTTTTTTTTTTCATACTATTCGCCATTTCCCGCGATAGCGAGGTAGCGTTAAGAACAGAGGACTGGGCCTTTGAGGGAATATCCTCACCTGGCCCCCTTCTCTGTTCCTTCTTTTGGAAAATTAAAAAAAAAACGAGAGGGGAGGATTTCCAGCCCCCCCGCTCCCTTCCCTTTTAGTCGCCTTCTACGACACGCAGGGAATACGTGGGAAGTATTCTTTCTCCCCTATCCCCAGGGATAATATATATATATATATATATATATATATATATATATATATATATATATATATATATATATATATATATATTTAGCGTTGATGGGATAATCATGATTATGGCCTTAGCGGCCCGTGCCATCCCAGCTAACACGAAAGATAATAACAGGTGGTGGAGACACTGTGGTTTCAGTCCATTATTCATGGCAGAGTGAGTGTGAACGAACGAAGCCATTTCATCGTTTGTTCTCGGTGCCGCCTAGTTGAAGCGGGAAATTATATATATATATACATATGTGTGTATATATATATATATATATATATATATATATATATATATATATATATATATATATATATATATATGTATATATATATATATATATATATATATATATATATATATATATATATATATATATATATATATATATATATATATATATGAAGTTATTTGCGCAATTCAAAATTATGAAAATTCTTTTTTTTTTTACACGTATTTCACTTCAGTCATGTGCCTGCTCTCTCTCTCTCTCTCTCTCTCTCTCTCTCTCTCTCTCTCTCTCTCTCTCTCTCTCTCTCTCTCTACCCAACACCCCCCCACAAACACAAACCTCCGTATTTCTGATCTCGTCCTCCGTCACCACCAACCTCTCTAAAGGAACCCCAGCCTTCTGGTACCTATGTTCGTAGAGATGAAATGAGCAAACAAATGTAGAGCGAGATAAATATATTATATACATTTAGAGATATACATCTTTGCATAGGTGTTGTGTGTGTGTGTGTGTGTGTGTGTGTGTGTGTGTGTGTGTGTGTGTGGCACGTCGTAAAAAGTGTTGAAACATAAATTATCATTATTCCTCATAAAGTTTCTTGTTTCTGCAAGATTGGGATCTCCGGATCCTCAGACAGTGATATGGATAAGTTCCTCGCAGTGTCTACTGTCCCAAATAACCTATGCCTCAGAGTCTGGATCACCTCCCGGCACTGCGTCTCCAGATAGGTCAGCTCCATCTGTGTGATGGTCTTCCTCCAGCTCTGGTATATGGACGGGGTGTCGCGAACCGTCGTCCACGGAGACTTCTTCGCGAACACGTTCACTCGAGTGTGCGACTGTAGGTAGGCCAAGACGCCTTTCGGTAGGTCGGAGAACGACCCTGGGTCGAGTCTTCTCTTCGTCTTCGTCTGCACACGAGCAAGAGCGACCTTGTCCTCTGCTTTGCTCTGGTGAGGGAGCATCGGTCCTCCCTTCGTAGCGTCGTGGAGAGACGGGTCGTCTCTGTGGTTCAGGTGATCATCACTGTATTTGTTTTGGCCGTTCAGTTCTCCTCTTAGGAACCGGAAGATCGCACGCGCCTGGCCGTAAGGATCGCGACATATGTCCTCGTACCTGGAACAGAGAATGATCGGGGTCATGGCTGAGGTAGGGAGGTTATCGTAAGGGCACGGCTTCTTTGGGGAGAGCGTCGCTGTGGCTCGTTTGACGTGACGTGTGTGTTGTGTGTGTGTTGGTGTGTGTGTGTGTGTGTGTGTGTGTGTGTGTGTGTGTGTGCACTATAATGGAAGTATGTGGAGTAAATCATAGTATTAGTCAAAGGTAAAAGCCAGAATTAGGTAACTCCTCCCTTAGAGACTGTTGGTTGACGAGTTCTGTTGACTGTCAGGGAGGTGAGAGGGGGCCTACCTTGGGATAGGGAGCTGTGGTTTCGTTGCATTTCACATTGACAGCTACAGAACAGGAGTGAGCGGATGTAACCTGTCTTCGTCTGTTCCTAGCACTACCTCGTTAACGCGGGAAACTACGATTAAGTATAATCACACACACTCACACACACACACATATATATATATATATATATATATATATATATATATATATATATATATATATATATATATATATATATACATATATATATATATTGGAAGAGGTCACAGCGGTGCGCGTGATCTAATATATGCAAAAATCCACGTCTCTTCCTTGTATATCAACTCGACTTTTCCACATCAATGTCATTCTTGCATCTCCCCTGACGATGTGATCATTACACGAAAGTGCACTTGGGAACTTATCGTGTGTCATTTCCCAGTGTTTCTTTGCATGTTGCAATATGGCTTTGCTCCCTCCTCTGCAATTCTCTAATTCGTCTACTGCTCTCATGAAATGACCGAGTGTTCTCCACACTCACGGTACGTGACTACCTGTTGCTTCCCTGGGTGTTTATGTGATAGTGAGTCCTTATTACACCTCTCTTTCCTTGAAAAAAAAAAAAACGAAAAAGAAACCAAGTCGCTGAACTGTTTTCTTTTTCTTTCTTTCGTCTCCGCCTCTTTCTAAACCTTTCCATCTTGGAGACCCGAGTCTATAAACACCTAGGGAGCTTAGGTTAAATTCATCGTTAAATCTTTTTTTTTTTATCAAATTTATTATTATACCATTTTGATCGGCATGCCTTCGACTGGGGCTACAAATTTGCCTCAGCCAGACTGGCTACAAATGCGATAAGACGTGTAAACAGAACTACACCTGAGAACTACAGGCAAGTGTGAGGAGTAGTCCAGGAATTCCAGGGGAAGTGTTACTCTCACATGAATCAGGCGTGCTCACCGCACATGCAAAGATTGCAAATGAAATGGAAACATGACGGACACAAAAACGAGGCACATGTAAACGGTAGGACATGGGAAGGACAGATAACAGAAGACTTGAAGGTCTATGACGAGGTTATCTGCTGGAGGACAGCAATGGCAGGACATGGGAAGGCCAGATATACTATTAAATGATGGTCTATGACGAGGTCATCTAATGAAGGACAGTAATGGCAGCACTTGGGAAGGACATATAACAGAAGACCTGAAGGTCTATGACGAGGTTATCTGCTGGAGGACTGCAATGGCAGGACATGGGAAGGCCAGATATACTATTAACTGATGGTCTATGACGAGGTCATCTACTGAAGGACAGTAATGGCAGTACTTGGGAAGGACAGATAACAGGAGACCCGATGGTCTATGACGAGACTATCTACTGGAAGACAGTAACGACAGAAGATCTGATGGTCTAGAACGAGGTAATTTGCCGGAGAAGAGGACTAGGATTCTACATACATACTCTACATATACATACAGGAGAAGGTGAGTGAAGGTGAAGGACCCTGACCACTTAGCGGTACGTGAGCTAACGGGAAAATAGATGCAGAAGAACAGCCCTCGCTGACAATACACTAATACTTCAGCCTCGTCGGAGGCGAGGTCGCCCGCCCTCACGGTCGTACAACTTGCTAGCGGATTCTCATCAAGGGATCAAAGGAGGATAGTATGAAGAGGTGAGTGTCAGGTTTGGACGAAGGTGTTCACTACGTGTAAGGGAGAGAGAGAGAGAGAGAGAGAGAGAGAGAGAGAGAGAGAGAGAGAGAGAGAGAGAGAGAGAGAGAGAGAGAGAGAGAGAGAGAGAGAGAGAGAGAGAGAGAGAGAGAGAGAGAGAGAATAGAGAGAGAGACGTATGGTGGCGTAAGGTTACGTGATGTCTGGCAATACTTACTTGACGAAGAAGTACCTGTCTGGGTAGAGTCTTTCCATCACTTCCCTCTCTTTAAGATCCTGGTAAAAGAAGAAAAAGAAAAGTGAGTTCATAAACGCATGCATGCATGCATGAGGTTATGTACACACACACACACACACACACACACACACACACACACACACACACACAATCCTTACACCATCTGTAGAGTGATGTAAAATCTTAAGGGGCTGCAACGATCCAGCAGAACTCATGAGACCTGGCAAAGTGCCCATTTATACCTAAGGCGACGCAGAAGAAGACCTGAACTATACACACCCAGCATCACTAAAGCCCGTGATCAATTGGGTTTTTGTTGTAAAACAAAATAAAAAGAAAATAACTTCCAAAGGAAAACGATCTTCTGTGAGTTCTGTCAAATAAGACCAAAGATTTTCATATCTATATAAAGAAAGGCAGAGTAACAGACGCGGCCAAATAAGACCAAAGATTTTCATATCTATATAAAGAAAGGCAGAGTAACAGACACTCGGCAAAATAGCGCAAAGATACCCAGACCAAAAACAGTAATCGTCAGGCAAACAGCCACACTGACGATCCAACCTTCCAGAATGCGTATTTATGAACACGACGAAGAAAAAATATGGAAAAGGAACGGTCAGACTGTAAAGTGCTCAAGATGGGGGAAACGAATCTCTCAACTGCTGTGTCTCGCGAGGGAGATCGAGATGTTGACGCTTCCTGCTCCTCCTATATCACCGCAAAGACGAATTTCCTTCGGGTACAGAGACGTACGGAGTGACTGACGCACAAGAACGCATCCATGACGCGCGCTCAACACAGGCATGAGCACAACAGCGTAACCATCTGGCCTCACATGAATCATACAGAGCTGATGGAGAGGGTCCAAAGGAACGCAACTAAGACTACTATGAAATATGAGTGACATGAGTTATAAAGTGGGGTGGAAAAACGCTCAGTCTGCCCACTCTGGGGTGAAGGAAGGGTAACAGAAGAAAACGCAGAAACAAGAGAGCAAAATTGGAAATTTGGCAAGAATATCTCGTGGAGAAACTAGGAGACATTTCTATATATATATATATATATATATATATATATATATATATATATATATATATATATATATATATATATATATATATATATATATATATATATATATATATATATATATATATATATATACATATATATATATATATATATATATATATATATATATATATATATATATATATATATATATATATATATATATATTGGAAAGGATCACAATTTTGCGCGTGATCAAGATATTCCTATGAGTCCACGGGGAAAATGAAACACGATAAGTTCCCAAGTGCACTTTCGTGTAATGATCACATCACATCATCAGGGGAGACACAAGAAAGAAATATAAGTCAGTTGATATACATCGAAGAGACGAAGCTAGGACGCCATTTGGTAAACATATTTTGGTAAACATGTTTACCGAATGGCGTCCTAGCTTCGTCTCTTCGATGTATACCAACTGACTTATATTTCTTTCTTGTGTCTCCCATGATGATGTGTTTATTGCACGAAAGTGCACTTGGGAACTTACCGTGTTTCATTTTCCCCTCGGACTCATAGGAATATATATATATATATATATATATATATATATATATATATATATATATATATATATATATATATATATATATATATTCATTCAGTGTTAGTTTGATATTCAGTTATTTATGACCATGATAATCAGGCCTTACCTGCAAGACTTTATCACAGACCGACCTGGGAGTTACATCCCACCGCACTTTGGCCATGGAGAGGTAGGTCCCACGGGGATCACGAACCAAGTGGATTACTTTGAGGTCGAGGTCCTCCTCGTCCAGAAGCTGCTTCGTCCAGCTGAGCCGAGAACGGATACTTTTGACGATCCTTAATGGTTCCTTCATGCAGATTTGGTTCAGCTTCGACAGTTCTATCTCGTCTTTGTTCTTCCCACGAGTGTAATTGTGTTTGATGTTTTCGTAGGGATACTTGTCGAGGTTAATTAACTCCTGTCGAATATCACAGTGGAAGGTCCTCAATATCTCAGCTCGGACTAGCGTTTCGTTATGGAACGATTGCTTTAGCGCCCTCACGGGTTCGAAGAAATATATGTTGCCCCCGTGCGAAGCAAGGAGCTCACCGAAGAAGCTGGACCCGCTGCGTCCGACTGACGTCACCAGGAGGTTTCTTGGCATGAGGGAAGGGCCAGTGGCTGGTGACCCCTGGCTGGAAGTGTCTTGTGTACGTTCCTGGTTTGGATGGTATATCGGGAAGCCAGAGGACCCTGTTTCCTTGGCGAGAGTCGAGGAGTCATTTTGAACTTCCTGGGAATGAAGCTGTTCCCCTGAAAAGAAACACCACCCGGTGAATCATACGTACATACTTATATATATATATATATATATATATATATATATATATAATCAACAGGAAAGTACATGAAGTAAGGGGTCTGTTCATGTGATATAAAATGAGAATGACAGACGACTTGAGGCTATTTAGAAAAATTCGCGGTCAACAGTTGAGCACTTTGCGCCTGAGGTCGAGACTGGGAATATAACCGACCAAAACAACTGTTTACATCAACCTCGAACCAGTGGGTAGCCTTACCCAGAGAGGGAAAATGAGACCAGATATCCACGGTGGACTCATAGGAGCTTCTATGGTGCAGGAGAGACGCCATACACTGGATATATATAGTCCATAGATAATATTTTGCATCATAAGAAGGAACTACGTCTAGTGGTGGTTAAGCATACAAGTGTATGAAGTGTGTTTGCCCACAGCAAACGTGTCTCAAACTCTCGAACTGCAGCCGACCCCTGTGCCAAATGGCTTCTCGTCCTGCGATGTGATTCTGTACCTACGAAGTATTGGTATGTAGCGGTACCTACGACCTTGATAGTATGAGCCTTCTAACCGCATGGGAATGGGGAGGAGGAGGGAACCCTGTCTGTTCGCCGCGTCGCTGTTGGCTGTCATGCTTGTGACACCGCATCACTCACTCCCCACACACACACACTCCTGGTCACTTGCTGCCATCAGTTTACTCATCCAACGCACCTGAGAGGACCACCGCTCATCCCCTCCCCCGTTACTGTGACGCAGCTGTGATGGGCAGGACCGGCCGCAAAGCACTATTGCTTGCACCAATCATCACCACCAACCCCACCCCGTTAAGCCTGCTTTCTGTGGGGGTCCACAAGAGTCCCACTCCCGCATGTCTGAGGTCGTTTTCTACAGCACATCTGCCGTGCTCTGGTCCCTTGTGCTACGCAGGATCTCAAGGGGAGTTTCCAGTGCACAGCTTCGAACGTTCGAAAGCTGTGTTTCTTTCGAGTTATATGTGTGTGTATTTGGACTTTTCAGTGGTAAGATTCCCTCATTCCCAACGTTCTATTAGTCCTCCTGTGCAACGTTGCGAATGTGATTATTGCAAGACTTTGATCAGTAGTATTAAATTCTATTGAGGAATAAGTGATGGCTCTAGTCTTACTTCTGGTGGCACTTTAAGTAGTGTTTCTTGTCTTATTTCTGTTTATAGTAGTGCTCTGTCTAAGTAGTTAAGTAGTATTAAGTAGTGTCTGTTGAGAACATTACTTTATTCTCATCATAACCTCGAAGTGTTCAACGTGCAGTGCATTCTTGTGGTTAGACTGATCATTCTAAGTGTTCGGTTAACATTATTGTACAATGTATAGACTATATCTATGATCAGCGATATATCTCTTCAGGTTTTAATAACATGTAATTGTGTATAGGCATGATTCCCTAGTGTGATTGTTAATGATACACCTAATGCTGGTTTACATACCCCTTGAGATATACACGCTGGCTCTTCTTTCGATACATTTGCTCCGTGTTTCACTCATGGATACGCAAGTGTAGACTTTCTGTAGGTACCAGAGGGCGCGGGCACCTACAGACGCTAGATAAAGACACTAGTGAAGATATTAGCGCTAACAGGAGAGGAGGGGGAAGCGATAAAGGTTAACTAACACAGCCTAGTCACACCCAGACGGCACTGGGAAATTCTGACGAAAGTTTAACGTGTGGGTGAGTTCGGAGGGGAACCACCGTCACCATATAAGCCTTTAAAGTTCTAAAACGACCTTTTTTTGCATAGCAGTTGTTTCTTTAGCGTTCATGTGATTGATGAGCTTGAAATAATGTCACTGTCGGTGTGCGGAGACTCAAGAACAGTAGACGACAAGTTCCATCACAGCCTCCATGGCTTTGCAATGTCAACCCCTGACCAGCTCCCTGGCTGAAGAAGAACAGACTGAGCGCAAAAGGCGGGGGTCAGCACCCTTCATGGGGAGGTTATATATGTTAGAGAATTTCTATACAGGTAACCAGGACATCACAGACCCAGGCACTACCACCTACTTGAGACCAACAGGGTCTGTGCTGAAGTCGACTGCGACATTGCCCACCTGAGGTCAGAGGAGAGGTCTTACTCATGCACGATCAACAGACACAGTATCAAATTGAGGTCATCGGAGGGGCGTGTGTACTCACTTGGTATGAACAGAGGCAGTACCCAACTGCGGTCAACAGACACCTGAACTCACCTGAGGTCAACAGAAACGCTTGTGGGGTCTGGTAGGGAATGATCTTGTAGAAAACTAGGCCGCTGAGAACCACGAACATGACCACCTTCAGCTTCAACATTGCTTTCATGTTATGATACGAGCGCTTGATGATCACACGATCATCAACTGGAACACACAGAAAGATATATTCCACGTTAAATATTTATGTATCATTATATTTGCTTCAAGGAAAGGAAAGGGGGAGGACACTAGATTGAATCATAACGTGATCAAACTTTAATGGTTTATTTGTTTCTCATCAGTTATTTTAAAGGATAATTTTGTGGTTTCTTAGCAACATAGGTTCCTTGGGGTACATCTAATCCATGACACAGAGTGCGAAAGATGGATCTGGCCACCACTTCAACACTTCTAAGTCAGGAAGGGAGTACTTCCCTAAGCAGCTGCTGTACATTACTACAGGTTCGAGTAACTTCTTTTTTTTCTCTATTTTTTCTTGCATCTCAGTAATAATGTACGTAAATGGGCCAGTATGCAACCGCTTCACACCTTAAATTTCACTGATAAGAGAGTGGTGACGTTCTTCAACACTCTGACATAAAGGTCGCAATAAACGGCATGAAAGTAAATAAAACGGCAGGTCCTGATAAGCTTTATCCGAGAACAATGAAAGAGGCAAAAAGATTACATAGTTAAGCCCCTGACTGCCCTTTTCAATAAGTCACTTTCTGCAGGAAAAGTTCCAGATGAATGTGAGATTGCCGTGTAAAAATGTAATAAATCCCTGCCCGGAAGTTATTGTCGTACTACCTGAACTCCTGTATTTGGAAAAACTTACTGAGACCATCATTCGAGATGAACTTGTAAAACCATCTAGAAGACCATCAATTAATAAACGATTCTGACAAACCTGCTTAATTTCTTTTATGATATAATCAACATGCTTGACGGTAGATTTTCAAAAAAGTTTCAACAAAGTTCCGCATCAAAGGTTATTAGCAAAAGTTAAGTCACATGGCTTTGACGGGGTTGTACTTCTGTGGATAGGGAAGTGAGTAACTGGCCGTAAACAGAGAGTTGTGATTAATGGTCAAGCCTTTGAATGAGTAGACATAACAAGTGGAGTATGACAAGGAGCAGTCTTGGGACCGGTTCTCTTTCTAATATATATATATTGATAATACTAATAATGGGCTGCAATGCAAGATATCGGAATTCGTTGATGATACAAAAGCTCGGTTATAAAACTACAAATGAACTTGAAGGTCTACAGGTTCAAATTGAAACAAACAAACTGATGGACTGGGCTTACAGGTGGCAAATAAATCTTGATATCTACAAGTGCAAAGTTTTACATATCAGTGGTAAACACGAAAAGGCAAGCTCCAGTACGAGTTCTGCTGAAATGCAAGAGATGAGTAAGGAAAAAGAGACTTGGGCTTCATAATATTTCGCGACCTAAAGCCAAGGAAAAAGGTACACAGATGCAGTGAAAAGAGAGAACAAAATTCTTGGATTCACAGGTAGGGCTTTCGAATTCAATAAGTCCAGGGAAATCATCCTTACCCTTTACAATCCATTCGTTAGTCCCCATCCTGAATATTGCGTTCAGTTTTGGTCATGCTGCCTAAAACAAAACACAGACAGAATGGAGAGAGCACACAGCATCAAGCAACCAAGATGATTCCAGGACTGAGAAACAAATCCTACGCGAGTATATTAAACGATTTGGATCTTTTTAGCCATGAAAAGAGAAGCGTACGAGTTGATCTAATACAAGTAATAAAAATGATCAAAGTCTTTGACATTCTTAATCTATCAAGTTACTTTACTCGTCTGCTCTTACCTGTAGTAATGGATACAAACGCGTGGGCAAACGTTTTACCTCGAATGCGGCCAAGTACCTTATCTTCAACAGGATTGTTAACATATAGAACGATTTGCCAATCAGATTGCTTGAGAGCAATACTATGGATGCGTTTAAGAACAGACTTGATATATATACTTCACTTCAAGTCTACGACTTACATGATTTGTGCCTCGATGGACACAGTGATAATTTGCAGGTTATTCTCTCTGAATGATAGGTATGCCTTCTAAGTTCTACCATACTGATCTTTGGGTTCTTGGTATCTTCCGCTATCACAAACAGCCTGGGAAGGGCCCAGTGGTCTGTTGTTGCTGTGTGAATGCCTTTGTATTCCTCTGCATTTGTTTGTCCTTGAACAATTACCAACGGCAACTTGACTTATTATCTGAAATTCTATGGCTAAAGCTTAGCTGGTGTCGCCCACGTACATAAGCAAGAATAGAAAGTAAAACGACTTATTCTTTCCTTACACATCAAAGCTTTGGAACTCTCTCTACCTTCTCGTGTCTTTCCCAATGACTATGACCTGGCACATTTTAAAAGACAGGTGTTTCACTTCTTCCAAAATTCGTAAATACTTTCCCTTGTCTATTCATTTTCCCTCTCAGTTTTCTCCTCCATTTCAACTAAGGCCCAGCCTTGATGTGAACGTTTGTACAGGACTGGAGCCTTCAACATACAAGGAGAAAAAGAAAGAAATCACCTATTTGTACCATATGGGAGGCAAGCTGCATACTCTCGTGGGGACTCATTTCTTGAATCTTTTTTTTTTATACTCGCATGCAAAATTTTTTTAAACTTGTGTATATTGTCCGCATTCACCATGCCCGCATGCAGTTTACTCCAATCATCCACTGCTTTTATACGATTCGTGTACAGCTTTACATCTAAGTTCCTTGCCTAGATGCATGTTACAGCCTATGTGGTTCTGTTCTTACATATCTAAAGAGAAAAAAAGAAAAGTTCCACCGATGACTTCGTCAAACTTGCTTAAATTCATGAACGTTTTGATTAGGTCACTCCAAAGTCTTCTCTCTTCCATGGCTATCAAATTCAAGGCCTCTTATCCTTTTCCCTGTAACTCAAACCATCTTAATTCTATCTGTGCTGCCCTTATCTGGACGTGATATTGTGAGCGATATAGTGATGATGGTGATGTTATTTGATGATAGTGAGAGCTGTGGTGAGGGCGTGCGTTGATCAATGGGGATGATGACTGTGTAATGTGAGTGTGAACAGTGATGGTGATCATGTGATACAGATAAGAATTAACAGGAAAACAAAGAATGGTTTATCCAATTCAGGCAGTCAATTCGTTTGAAAATACACGCTTGAGATATTACAGTCATTATGCACTTAGTGATAATTTGTTTATCCCTAGATCATGAATGATTACAGTAATGTACGTTGTAGCTGACGCACGTAATGTGGTGTGTTGTGGTTGTGATAGATGGTGTGTTGTGGTGGTGATGGATGGTGTGTTGTGGTGGTGATGGATGGTGTGTTGTGGTGGTGATAGATGGTGTGATGTGGTGGTGATAGATGGTGTGATGTGGTGGTGATAGATGGTGTGTTGTGGTGGTGATACAGATGGTGTGATGTGGTGGTGATAGATGATGCGATGTGGTGGTGATAGATAGTGTGTTGTGGTTGTGATAGATGGTGCGTTGTGGTGTTGATAGGTGGTGTGATGTAGTGGTGATAGATGGTGTGATGTGGTGGTGATAGAAGGTGTGATGTGGTGGTGATACAGATGGTGTGATGTGGTGGTGATAGGTGGTGTGTTGTGGTGGTGATGGATGGTGTGATGTGGTGGTGATAGAAGGTGTGATATGGTGGTGATACAGATGGTGTGATGTGGTGGTGATAGATGATGTGTTGTAGTGGTGATGGATGGTGTGATGTGGTGGTGATAGAAGGTGTGATATGGTGGTGATACAGATGGTGTGATGTGGTGGTGATAGATGATGCGATGTGGTGGTGATAGATAGTGTGTTGCGGTGGTAATAGATGGTGTGATGTGGTGGTGACAGACTGTGTGATGTGATGGTGATATAGATGGTGTGATGTGGTGGTGATAGAAGATGTGATGTGATGGTGATATAGATGGTGTGATGCGGCGGTGATAGATGGTGTGATATGGTGGTGATAGATGGTGCGATGTGGTGGTGATACATGGTGTGATGTGGTGGTGATAGATGGCATATGATGTGGTGACGGTGTGGTGATGATGATGTGATCTGATGTTACGGCTAGGGTGATGTGACTTAAGGTATTGTGGTGGTGATGACAATGCCTGTGGTGGTTTGGGTCATACTGATATAGTGATGGTGATGAGAGCGATGCTGTTGGTGTGGTGATGAGCAAGGAGACAATGATGATGATACACTGAAAATGATGGTTCTTACCTCGATGTTGATGATGATGATGATGATGATGATGAGGGTTGGGGGAAATATCTCCTATATCTCCATCTCTCTCTCTCTCTCTCTCTTCTATTTCTTATCTCCGTAGGTGGCGTCGTACCACAGGATGGGTCCCTGGTGTTGGAGATGAGGCCCAACTGTCTCTCCGAGGTTGGATGTGGGGGCGTCTGTGGCGGAGACGGTGTGGCGGTGGTGGAGCCTTGTGGTACCATTCACTATAAGTTCGTTCCACCAAAGAATGGCTGAGGGCGCGAGTCAGTCAGGGGCGTGAAGGAGGAGGCGGAGGCGGAGGGGAGGAGCGGCAGTAGCAGCAGCAATGTGCGCGCTGACGGAGCAGACCCGACTAACGGAGACGCACCGAGCGACTCCTCCTGAAGTTCGTCTCCTCGCTTGGCGGCGACACCACTCCCCACCCTCTTCCTCCCCCTCTCCGCCACCACTCCTCTTACCTCACCGGCCTCCTGCTGGGGAGGGAGAGGAGGAGGAGGAGAGGGTGGGTAGGAGGAGGAGGAGGAGGAGCGGGTAGAGACGGTGTGTGTGGGTGGGTGGTGTCACACCGTCGTTCACATGCGAACTGAACCACCAACCAACACCTAATCAAGAGATACTCCCTCTCCTCCTCCTCCTCCTGCATCCACCTCATCCAGCAGCAGGAGCAGCAGCACCACCAGCAGGAGGCACGGTGAAGTCTCTGTCTCAGCAGTGTGCTGTCCATGGTTATATATATTTTTTTTCCCCTACCATTCACCACACGTCTCGTGAACCAGCCGAGGGAAAAAATAAGAGGACGTGTGGCGAACTGGTGCTCTTCGCTGAGTCAGTACGTAACCTACATGCTATGTCTGTCGTCCTACAATCCCGTAATGTAGATGGTATTTCACTGTACGCACGAGCGTGCACGAGGACGTGCAGATAAGGTCCATATCCTATGTCCTTCTTTTGAAAGATCCCTTCGCCTTCGCAATACCGCCATACATCTTGTGTGATACACCGAACGTGGTGAAACCAGATCGCTACGACTCTGGCGGACATCGAAGTCCCACCAGATACCGAAGGTTTTTCCATCAAGAGGTTCCCCAGACCTCCCGGCCCGAAATCTACAACGCCCACTACCCCGCACGAGCGAACACACGTGATCCCCCAGGTCTAAGCCTCACCTCATGACGCTCAGCAACACAAAGGTCTTCCGCCACAGTACACCGCTCCATGACCTTCCTATCCACCAGCCTCAAGAAGAAATGCAAAAAAATGTCAGTCTTGACTCACACGTCTAGTGACCTTGGCTCACATGTCTTCCCCCGTCTACACCTCCTCTCCCGATATATATATATATATATATATATATATATATATATATATATATATATATATATATATATATATATATATATATATATATATATATATATATGACATTAACGAAACATATGGTTAGTAATGACTTGACAAGCACTAAACAATCGACTGCCCAATTCACCCTTAAACTCCATTCTTCTAGATATAAGCCGTCTAAAACTACGCCCCAGTCATTACATATATATATATATATATATATATATATATATATATATATATATATATATATATATATATATATATGTATGTATAGAAGGCGACTACAAAGGAAGGGAGCGGGGGGCTGGAAATCCTCCCCTCCAGTTTTTACTTTTCTAAAAGAAGGAATAGAGAAGGAGGCCAAGCGAGGATTTTTTCCCCTTGACGCTGAAAATCTGTAACTAAGTAAAATGGTCAAAAAATCATTTCAACTCGAAGTGCAAATTGGAAATGTATGCAACACAGTGAAGCTATCTTGTTAACGGGACCAAAAACCATTCACATAAACTTTGAAATATCAGTTATCAAGAAAGCCTCATCAATACAGGATCTGTGTACGA
Source organism: Panulirus ornatus (assembly GCF_036320965.1). NCBI lineage: Eukaryota > Metazoa > Arthropoda > Malacostraca > Decapoda > Palinuridae > Panulirus > Panulirus ornatus. The sequence goes on along the minus strand of NC_092243.1, from coordinate 8,813,514 downwards.
AAGCACGAGCCTCTATGTATAAAACAAAGACACACACACACACACAAACACCTGAAAACAGATACTTAAGCCACCACTTCGAATTTAAAGTTGCCCCACAAGCCAGGAGGGCCAAACTCTACCCGTCCGTAGATCACGCGATACGAAAGGTGACAGACTCTCAAAAACTGGCGTCTTCTGTACCCGCCCGCCTCACACAAGGAGCGAAGGTGAGTAACCTTTCAGTTAGCACGCTGTCTGACAAACTGCCCCACCAGAGATTACCACACACCTCCCGAGACAGGGTTCGACACCGACCCCCCATCCACCACCGGTCCAAGCAGCAAGGCCCTCCTCTTTCAGTTACCACGTTGTCATTTATAGATCCCCGGACGCCGTGAATAGACCATGATGATAAAAGATGTGATTTACAGATTCATATACACGTCAGGACTGAGGTACGTGAATTAGTATTACATACATTGACATAGAGATAGCTGTGGGCTTACGTGCCCCCGTGTTCTGCTGGTATACACCAGCATGATGCAACATGCGAATTAGCGCCAAGGACAGAGGACTGAGTCTTGAGGGAATATCCTCCCTCACCAGGCCCCCCCCCCACCCCTTCCCTGTTCCAACTTTAGGGAAATTAAAACGAGAGGGAAGGATTTCCAGTCCCCGCTCCCTACCCTTTTAGTCGCCCTCTACGACACGCAGGGAATACGTGAGTGTCCTCCCTCTCTCTGTGTGTATATATATATATATATATATATATATATATATATATATATATATATATATATATATATATATATTATTATATTATTATTATACTTTGTCGCTGTCTCCCGCGTTTGCGAGGTAGCGCAAGGAAACATATATATATATATATATATATATATATATATATATATATATATATATATATATACATATACATATATATATATATATATATATATATATATATATATATATATATATATATAATGTGTGTTTGTGTGTACTGCCAGACTTCACCTGTACGAAGATTACACCGCGAGTGAGAAATCATTTATTATCGGTAGCAAGCTCGTAACACACACACACACACACACACACACACACACACACACACACACATGTAAATATTTACATGTGTTTATGTGTGTGTGTTACGAGCTTGCTACCGATAATAAATAATTTCTCACTCGTGGTGTAATCTTCGTACAGGTGAAGTCTGGCAGTACACACGAACACACATTATATATATATATATATATATATATATATATATATATATATATATATATATATGTATATATGTATATATATATATATATATATATATATATATATATATATATATATATATATATATATATATATATATATATATATATATATAGAGAGAGAGAGAGAGAGAGAGAGAGAGAGAGAGAGGAAACTCAGGTCAGTGGTTAGTGTGGAGTCACTTAAGCAAATTGGACCAGCCAGGTCCTATAAGGTCGACTGAACAAGATCCCCAGACGGGCAGAAACCTTTTACGTACAAAATCTTGTATTGGGCCACAGTGAAGGTGGCCATATCTCTTGATCATTGGCTTCAGCAATTATTCAGGATGACATCATCATCTCTCTCTCTCTCTCTCTCTCTCTCTCTCTCTCTCTCTCTCTCTCTCTCTCTCTCTCTCTCTATCTCTCGACGATCCAACTCCAACAATGGGGTAAGCACTATTCCAGGGCATCTATCGGATGATCTTCCTTCGTTCTAGGTTGAGACAAGGCGTGGTTCACATCACCACGCCTAACACCATATTGATGCTGGTTCCCTCTAGCATTTAAGTTCTTTCCTTTTTGACCTATACATCACATTATGCAATCCCTGCATTCAACCTTATGTTCACACCTTCAGGGCTGGACTTCCTTAGGCTGTATTTTCGTATGGTCTGGTCGTATGGAGAAGCTATCTTAACTTCGCGCTTTCTTAAAATTGGCATTATATCCACCGTCATTTTATAGGACAAATGAGTTCTTATTTCTGTTAACTTTCTATCGGATCTTAGAGAGAGTGTGACGTATCCTCTTCGCTGTGTCATGGCATAGCCGACGATCAAGGTCAAGGCGGTATAGATGCTGAATGGGACTTGGAGGGAAGGAGAGTTTTTCCAAACCCGATATGTCTTGATTCCCTCCCTTTGCCTGAATGACCTCAATACAAGGAAGAAGTTGGAAGAAGAGGTCGTCTTGGAGGAAGAGGGGGATCAAATGCTTCCATATCCGCTACAGTGTCCTCTGCTATGCGTCTGGCGGAGACAGAAGAATCCAAGGAAAGTCAGGAAAGAATTGTCGAAAGTTATTCCAGTCAGCTCTGTTGAGGTACCAACATTTACGTCTAGAAGGCGCTTCTGGTGTGAGAGATAGATTTACGACAGTGTTGATCAGATGAACTAACTGGAGAGCATGACTGTGTATTCATAGCGCGAAGGATTAGAGGTGTAAAAAAAACATATATACAGAATATCAAAAGAGTGGTCAAAACGGTCGGGAATATGGGTGGGGAGGGGGATGATTTGACCTAGCTCTTTGAAAATAGAGAAAGTAGAGGCTGCAATTCCCACCACCATCCGTCAGGGAGGAGTTCACTAATTCCCTATGGTAGAGGATCTCTACTTGCGAGAGGGAGAGGATGCCACACCCCCACAGCAGGAGTGGTTTAGACATTCGAAGGAAGGTATACAATTTGTTGAATCAGGAGCAGTGGGCGGAACAGGGGGGGACAGCCGTGGGAGCTGAGAGATAGACCTTGAGCCAGATAACGTGAAAGTTTGGCCACTCATGTTTCCCGAGGCTTGCAACAAGTCTGTTGATGTTGGAATAAGCACAGACACCACCTCTGAACCCGGGATCGTGAGTGGAGATTACTGCTGTCGGACATAGAGAAAAAGGTGGGGCTAGTGAGAACTTTTCTTTTGAGACAACTGGGTCTCAAGAGAGAAGGAAGATATTACGAGAGGCACTAGACAGATGTTATTCAACAAAGGAGAGGTTACTTAGACCACGAATGCTGGGTTAGTGAACAGGGAAAAGAGGCAAGTCAATCAAGGCAGGGAAAGATCTTGCAATATATATATATATATATATATATATATATATATATATATATATATATATATATATATATATATATATATATATATATATATATATAGTCATCACAATCCTGTGGTTCATTATTCAGTGTCTCGAATAAAAGACGTCCATGAAAATATTGATTAAAAATGTCGACAAAAAAGAATTGAAAGTCTGGAACATTACACACACACACACACACACACACACACACACACACACACGTAGGAATAACGGGGAAGAAAACGATGCAGCCGGCGACACTTGGCATCCACCAAGGCCGAGCTGTCTGCCTGCCACACAGGACGAGAGACTGGCAATACAAAAGAGATTTCTGACGTTGCAATATGGTATTTTCAAATGGGAAACATGAACAAACACTTGCGAAGAGAAATGGTAAAGAAAAAAAAGATGGAATAATAATGTTTCGGGGACAGAGTGCGATGTTGTTGTGTGTCAGGAAATATGTAATACAACACATTATTTGTGATGTACTTATAAAAAAAAAGTGATATAGTGTTCAGTCTCACAAAAAGCAGACAGCCAATGCCATGATGTGATGGGGTCGCTGCCACCGGTCTCGTTCTTTCCCATATTTCTTTTGTTTTCTGTAAAGTCCCAGATTAAAAGATTAGTTCAATTGTTTTTCTTGTATATATATATATATATATATATATATATATATATATATATATATATATATATATATATATATTTCATTTACGCTGTAAATATTTTTTGATGTTTCATCAACGTTGGATTTTGTGAAAGTTGTGCTGTGAACTCCTTCCCAGGACCGTAACCCTCCTATGCTTGTTCTATTGAATCCTATGAATCCAGTGAGTCAACGAAGGTGTGTTGTGCAGGAATCCTTAAGTGGGTACATTTTTCACTCCATCCTTCCACCTCCAATTTGGTCTCTCGCTTCTCCTTGTTCCCTCCAACTCTGACACATATATCCTCTTTGACAATCTTTCCTCACTCGTTCTCTCCATTTGTCCAAACCATTTCAACACACCTTCTACTGCTTTCTCAACCACACTCTTTTCATTAACACACATCTCCCTTACCCTTTCATTACCTACTCGATCAAACCACCTCACACCACATATTGGCTTCAAACATCTCATTTCCAACATATCTGCTCTTCTCCGTACAACCCTATCTATAGCCCATGACTCGCAGCTGTATAATATTATTGGAACTACTATTCGTTCAAACATACCCATTCCTGCTCTCCGAGATAACGTTCTCTTTCTATAGATTTTTCATCGCTCCCAGAACCTTCGCCCCCTCCCCCACCCTATGAGTCACTTCCGCTTCCATGATTCCATTCGCTGCCAAGTCCACTCCCAAATATCTATGTATGTATGTATGTATGTATGTATGTATCAATCTATCTATCTATCTATCTATCTATCTATCTATCTATCTATCTATCTATCTATCTATATATATATATATATATATATATATATATATATATATATATATATATATATATATATATATATATATATATATATCCCTTCAAACATCGTCAGGGGAGATACAAGAATGTATTCTTGTATCTCCCCTGACAATGTAAACAAGCCCTTAGATGAGTAATGAAGATGGGGAAACGATACTTGAGGTTACACTAAGGTTCCGTAGAGCAAGAAAAAACTAGGTCAGGGGTACGTTGATGAAATAAACCTCTGAAACATACGTTCCATCTGATAAAGAATCTATGTAACATTTTCATTTCCTTAAAATACAAAGATTCATCAGACAATTCTTGTTTTCGCGGAGCACCATTTCACGCATCAAACTCATTTTCTGTTCACTGATATTGTTGCATAATAAATACCTTGCCCGTGATCAAAACTTTATTGATGGGAGTTAAAAAAAAAAATGCATTAGTTGAGCCAACTGTAGCTCAAAAATAAACCGAAAATATCGTTATCTTTCGAAGAAAAGAAAGTTTTCTTTATATCATCGGCAGTGAAGAGAATTTAGAATGAATGTATAATATCATTTTAGTGAAGAAAAACTAGCATAAAAATCACATCTGGGCCTAACCGGGAGTTGAACCCGGGACCTCTCGCACCCTAAGCGAGAATCATACCACTAGACCATCAGGCCGCGGAAGTTCATAGCCACAGAACTAAAGTTTCCTTGACCTTCCCTTCCTACCATATTTGTCTTAAGGGATTACGTTCTCTAATTTTGTTTTATATCAGAAAACGAAATATATTTTGTATGGATAACTTAAAAATGGAGTACTTCAAGGTATTCTGAATGAGTTGATAAATGACACCTAAGCCTGTCTATTTCGTGGAATCTTTCAATTTTGTTGCTCGATAGACAATATATTAGGGTAGTGTATAATACCCTGTACCTATACTATAAAATCTAATTCGTTTATTGTAACATTATACTGTTGTACATGTTTATCGTAGCTGAAAATGGTAATTTACTGAATACTTATACCTGGATATATCTTATAAGATGCATGGTAGAACACCATTAACATTAATGGATGTTGGCTTAAGAATAGATGAAATCTATTTCCACTTTTTCATACAAGTTTTTTTCTCAATAAGTACATATCAACTGCCAGACTCAGCAGACTCTCACATAAATAGTTTCTTAGCATTAAGAGAGAGAGAGAGAGAGAGAGAGAGAGAGAGAGAGAGAGAGAGAGAGAGAGAGAGAGAGAGAGAGAGAGAGACCTTGAATGTTACTTTAGTTTACCCGACACAAAATATAATTTTCTTTCATACATGAAATGAAGGAAGAAGGATAAACAATTCTATTCAGGATTTCCATGACAATCCCTCAGTCAGTTACTTATTTCAAAAGTTTTTGTTTTACAATATCAGCTCTGATGTTAATCTAAAACATTGTTAGAAAACGTGTGTTATTAATCATCACTGAAGGAGTTGAAAAGAAAGATTATGAACGAGACAGGACGAGAGAAGTGAATTTATGAATGAACAACCTCACAAGTTTAAAAAGAGAGAGAAAATATTAGAGTACGTCACACACAACGAACTCACAGTCAATGAATTCATGAGCCACATACGCAGTGACGGAGTATGTGGTCAAAGAATTATCTTCAACACCTGAAAAAAGTATTAGAGATTTGATTTTCTTTCTTTTTGCCACTTAGTCACTGCAATGTTGTCCTAAAGAACAGTTTCACCATCCATAATGCGATTCATCCTCTCAAGACTTGAAAAATGGAACTTTTAGAACGTTACTTGAGTCACTTCAGTACCCTGCTTCGCAACCTAGAGCACATGATGCCTTCCAACAGCAAGGATTCGAACCCTGTATACTAATCACTCGGCTATGCTACGAATAATTACGAAATGATAACCCAATTACAAGTGATCAAATACCTTCCGCGTCACGTCTAGACCGGATCTAACCCCTCAGGCCCACGTTAACCCCGGGCCTTCGCTCCCTGCCCCAGAGTTCGTGATTTGGGGGAGGGGGAGGAAGGTCCTAAGACACAGATTAGGGGCCCCTCAAAATACTAGGTCATTCCCACAATGCCTTTGCTTTACTATAGATATCATCTGTGTGTGTGTGTGTGTGTGTGTGGTGTGTGTGTGTGTGTGTGTGTGTGTGTGTGTGTGTGTGTGTAGAAGGATTTGCCTTTTCCTTCTTTTCGATGGTAATGGGAAACTAATAGTCAGGACTCGAGCTTATCTGGGAGGGAGCAATTCATCACATTTTCAACACGCCACACAAGCATCCAGCTAAGGGAACGAAAAACTGCTCCCTCTCCATGGCGAGCAGGACTGATGTGCTCTTTGCAGTCGAACGACTTCCTCAGACGATGAAGGGATGATAAGAAGGGATGATAAGGGATTCCTGGAAATTGTACCTCAGGCTCGAGAAACCAGTGATAAAGAAAGAGAAAGAGAAACTGGGCCACTGTGACCTATATAACCTATCCTCGATTGCGTCAGTGTTAGATAGTTTCTCCTTCCAAACCAAGATGGCTTGCATGCCACAGACAGAAGTTGGACAACCCCAGTGGTGGCAACACTGAAAGATATCGTCAGCAATTTGATCCACAGCATCAATGTATCGCTGTCCCGCAATCGTTTCCCGTGGCCAGCAACGTAAGACCTTCATACTAGGCAAGTGATTCGAAACGCATTGCGATATTCTCAGACAAAGCGGTTTGCAAAGTCATCCTTTCTCTCCACAATCACCTACGTGGAACACACTCTCTCTCTCTCTCTCTCTCTCTCTCTCTCTCTCTCTCTCTCTCTCTCTCTCTCTCTCTCCACTCGATCATCTTTTCCTCCATCGATAGAAATGGAAGATCCTTGTGTGTAAGATCATCCTCTCCAGATCTGGGAGAACTTCACACATGTACCCCCGAGATCTGGACATGTCTCACCGGGGTACGTCACCACGACGGATTCGACGTTACCTTAATTCTTACGTTTCGACCAAAAGGTCTCTGGTCGAAAGGTATCAGAAGATGGTCTTTGGTCGAGAGGTAAGAGAAAAAGGTCTTCGCTCCAAGCGTAAGGGATTAAACTACACCTACTCCAATCTCAGTTCCCTCACCATCATCCTTCTAAAGTGCTTCTGTTGAAAAGATTTTACCCTAAACCATCTGAGTGTACCCTCCTCCCTCGCCCTCCCACCGCGTCACATAGACGCCAGACCTTCTCTAGATTTAGTCTTCCATCACAAACTTTACTCCAAGTCGTTGCTGACTCGAAATTCATTCAGGGTGATATAGTAGTAAAGGTCAGGTGCTCGGAATGAGGGCAGGTCTCTGGTAACTCTCTCGAGGCATTGTGCCCATTACCTGAGGTATACATATGCAAATGACACGACATAAGCTATGATCCGAGTATTATGCAAAGTGAAACAGGGATTATGATGTGCGATTCGACTGTATGTAAATCATATACCCACTGAATTAATAGATGACTGTATGTTAAACCACTTGAGCAGGACAGTTTGAGCTAAGTTTGAACGGGACGTTTCGAGGCAAACTTTGAGCAGGGAGGGTCGAACTAGATTTGAGCAGGACAATTCGAACTAAGTTTGAGTAGGACGTTATAACCCATGAGCGGGACCGTACGACCCTTGACGACGACTTGAAGACCTTCGGACATGCTGGTCTGGCCTTTGATTAAGTCAAAGGCCACGCTATTATACTCAAAGAGAGCTCCCTCCCTGTTCAAGCCTGGGTCGAACATCCCCCCCACCACTCCTGTTCTAGGGTCGATCCATCCTGCTCAAGCCTGATTCGAACCTTCTCAAACTCGCTTCGAACCGTTCTGTCAATAGTCGTACCGTCTAGCTCAAGGGGGTTTAACCTCTACAGCTAAAGTTTCAGGTTCGAAGTATAGACCGAATTTTTTTTCTAATATACTGTAAATGCATGATGAAGAAATTGCATTGTCATTTCATATTGTATCATTTCTTACATTTTTGAGATATATTTGCGGCTTCAATCTTCTTGTATACTATCCTAAGATTTTCCTAAGACTCAAATTAGTTCAATTCTCGAATTACCAAGAATATCCACTTTCGTATACACGGGTCAAGCAACTTGTCACACTACTATGGAAACACTTAGCACCTAAGTGCACAAACATCTGGCACATAAATGGCACATGAATATCTATACACCCGACTGTAGGACAGTCCTTAGGCGTATTCGCGGTCGTATAGTGAATACTGTACCTATGGTGGTATTACGTCCTGAATCGTCTTTTTATTCGTACACCTAAATGCCTCGCTTGTACGTTGGGTCCGGAGGGGGATTCGAACGTTGTTCCACAACTATCACAAAGTGCAATTAGAGCAGTCGACCTCATAAGTGAAATTTGGATCTAATTGGTTTAATTGATCGATGAAATGAGGCAGTAATTGGTTCTGTTAAACATATCACATCCAATTAATACAAGCTAGAAATAAGAAATGAGTAACCTAAATGGTTGATCATTTATTAAGTCTAGCCAGCATCATTCAGATGTAAAATGTTTGATAGAACCAATTAACGTCTAATTTCAACGTTCTGTTGGACCAATTACGTCTAATTTCAACCTCGGAGGTCAATTGCTGTAAGTGCGCTTCATTATGTAGTTAATGCAGGTACTTCCAGGTCACCGACCACGTAAGAGCTTGAGCTGAGAGGGTGTTCTGATCCTCGACCCAATCCCCACCAACAGACGCGCTTTAAGGTCGTGTGATAAAGAGGCAAATGACGACCTCCTCTGACCTCCACCTTAAAGAAGTGATCTCTGACGAGGAGCAATTTCCATCACAACTCCGGTTTGATTTTCGACCTTAGTTGCTAGAGAAGAGGGGGAAGAAAAGGTTATACTAGTAAAGATAGCATCATGTTCGTGTGTCGAGTGTTTACATATAGGATGGTTGAGTGTCTGTATGTTTTAGAGTGTAGAGTGTTTGGAAGTCTCAGTGTCAAAGGCTTCATTGTTGAATCGCCAGGCGTTTAAATGTGATGCGTTTCTTTGATTTTCTGTAATGAACGCCGAGTGTCTGAATGCTTCAGTCTGGTTCAGGGTTTCAGGATTTGAACACTGATATGTCGAGTGTGTAAAGGTGTGAGCTTCAGATTTCAACTCCGAGTCTCTGAAATTCTCAGAAGTTCATCTGATGAATATGTAAATGTTCAAGTGGTGAGGTTCTAATAGTCAAAGGGGATCGGGTCCAAAATGTTTATAGATGTAGAGCATCTACATGTGTTTCGTGACGAGATTCGAGATATTTCGTGACGAGATTCGTAAAGTTAGGTGTCGAATGTCAAACTGTTCCAATGTCGAGCGTTAACATTTTCTAATGAGGCGAAATGAAGAACCCTGTACCATATCCTCTATGGCCACTGAGATCCTTCTTACGTATCCTGCCATAGCAGGGATTTCTAGCAGTAGGATCTCCACAGGTAAAGGATAGAGAAAACGGCCGCCCAGGACGAAGAAATATACGGTACGTGATTAATCTGTGTTTGGGAGCGAGGTGAGGGCATCAGGAACAATGTTTTGAATCTAGAAAGCATCTCAGCAGTGAAGAAACAGATGTAACAAGTCAACGAAACATCTCAACGGGGAAGAAATAGATGTGATAAGTCCGCGAAAATACATTGTAAAATACCCCCCCCCAAAAAAAAAAAAATTTATATATATATATACATATACATATATTTTTTTTTTTTTTTTTTTTTTTTTTTTTTTTATACTTTGTCGCTGTCTCCCGCGTTTGCGAGGTAGCGCAAGGAAACAGACGAAAAAAATGGCCCAACCCCCCCCATACACATGTACATACACACGTCCACACACGCAAATATACATACCTACACAGCTTTCCATGGTTTACCCCAGACGCTTCACATGCCTTGATTCAATCCACTGACAGCACGTCAACCCCTGTATACCACATCGCTCCAATTCACTCTATTCCTACATATATATATATATATATATATATATATATATATATATATATATATATATATATATATATATATAAGAAAACATAAAATAGTCCGGAAAAAATTAGAACGATTATTGAATATATTACTAAGAGGAGTAATTAGGACGTGTGGGACAACTACACCAAAATACATCTAAAAGAAAACTTGATGTAAGGATAAAAGAAAAAAGAAGAAAAAGTTAGGGATGAATTCAGGACTGATGATCATGACGGACGTGCGTGGGAGGCAGAGAGAAACAGTTTAATCTATCAAACATGACGGACGTCTGGGCTTTGAACTGCCTTTTAACAAAACGTATACCGTAGGCACTCGTAGAACTGTCGGAACTAGGTCTCTCTGTCTGTCTGTCTGTCTGTCTGTCTGTCTCTCTCTCTCTCTCTCTCTCTCTCTCTCTCTCTCTCTCTCTCTCTCTCTCTCTCCTACCTCATCTTTCTAACCGTGTCGCAATACCCAGGAACCAATCTCACTATATGTCAAAAAAAAACCCTAAGAGTCTACACGATACCTTTTACATTAAAAGGAATATTGAACAGGGAAAGTCTAAATCCCCTCTTTCTTCCCTCCTTTTTATTAATTCTATGTCTCAAGGCCCTGAGTAGAGTTCTAAGCTCGTATTGGTCGGGAAGTTTCCCCTTAATCGCTCACAGGACGAAGGTATAATGAGCCTGAAACACAGTCCGTCCATATATATATATATACAACTTCCCGACGAAACTTTGAACTTCCGAGAACTTTGGTGGAGTGGAATAGATGACTACCGATCATTGGATTGTATAAGTTTGTGAGCCTTTCTCTGTCTGTTTGTCTGTCTGTCTGTCTCTCTGTTTGTCTGTCTATCTGTCAGTCTCTCTGTCCGTTTGTTTGTGTGTCTCTCTGTCTGTCTATCATCTGTCTGTCTGTCTGTCTGTCTGTCTGTCTCTCTGTCTGTCTGTCTGTCTGTATACCAACTATCTGTCTGTCTGTCTGTTATAAACACCCAACATCCACTTTTCTATGTCTGTATATGTGTCTATGTATTAACCTATTGCTGTGGCAAAATGCCATAGATGATGCAAGAATTTTCTTTGTACCAGTGATAGTCATTGAGACACTACTGATCTCCTATAATGGTGTGCACTAACTATTGCTGTTCCCTCGCGTGTGTTTCTTCGTTGTATATCAACTGACTGTTATATTTCTTTCTTGTGTCTCCCCTCATGATGTGATTATTACACGAAAGTGCGCTTGTGATCTTATCGTGTTTCATTTCCCCCGTGGACTATTAGGAATATATATATATATATATATATATATATATATATATATATATATATATATATATATATATATATAAAACTATCAATCAGGTCATCCGAAAGGAAGCTTTTTGGTCACCCATAGCAGTTAAATTCGCTATACCACATGTTCATACCTATAACATCTTCACTTCGAAGACATTTAGAAAACATTTGATAAAGTCCTGCATCAAACATTAGCAGCAAAAGTTAAAATCACAGGGTATAGATATAGCTGTGGTTTGATGGTTTGATAAATTAGTTAACTGTCCCTAAATACAGAGTAGCGATTTACAATCTTGTCTCAAGTCATCGTTTTCATTTACAATATCATCCCACCTCATCCTGCCCAGGGTCGTGCTCTAGGGTCGTACCATCGAGCTGCAGGGTCGTACTTAGGGTTTCAAGGATCGTACACCTTCGTACAGCAGGGAGACACTATCGTACACTCGGGTCAAAGTAGTACTCGAGGTGTTATAAGGGTCGTACCGTCGTGCAGTAAGGTTAGACTATCGTACTCTAGGATCATAAAGGATCGTACCAGGTCAGCTTTACGTGCTGCTGGGTCAAGCATCCTCAGGGGTGTTAAGGAAGGAATTTCTATGACATATCCTACGGGGTCGACGGGAAAGTTTATTAAGAGGCGTTGGAACTCCTTGATGGAGAAAGTTTTCTGTAAACTTTTTCTATCTCAAGACGACGACCTCCCTCCCTCCCCATAAGAACCTGCGAGGGGGTCTTGGTATTTTCCCTATGATCGGTCTGACAAATGTGAACTTCCTTCCTCTTCTCTTCGAGAGATGATGTCGCACTGTGGGTACACAGAAGCGTTTGGTGTGTGTTCGTAGTTTTCAGATGACACAGACATTTTTGCAAAGACCTTTCCTATTCTTTTCGAAAGCTCTTCGTTATTTCGCAAAACGAAACTAGGGTGCTATGTGGGTGCATGTGTGTGTGTGTGTGTGTGTGTGTGTGTGTGTGTGTAATTATCTATTCACACTGTACGAGACGGGAGTTTTATACTGGTGTGGCTCCATCTCGTCAACCGTCTCTACAGCTATACAACTCCTCAAACATCTGTATACTGTCCTGCAATTTCTGATTCTTATCCACTTTATTCCATTCATCCACTATAATGCTATAAAAGTACCTCAATACATCCTTTTCGATCAAGTTCTTTTTCTTAAATTCAAGCTATGGCCTTTACATGTCCCATTCCAATACCATTCAAGGAACTATTCATGGTCTATGTCATCGCTTTAGTTTGAAAACTCATAGTGATGTGGTCAGGTCACCCTCTCACTCATCTGTCGTCCATGGTTAGCAAATCTATGGTCTCTATAGTCTCTATAGTCATGAAGTTTCATGTAACCTTTGTTTTAATTCTATTTATGTGCCCGATTCTATTCAGATGGATCATGACTTTTGTTTTAATTCTATTTATGTGCCCGATTCTATTCAGCTGGGTCATGACTTTTGAGGAATAGGACGTCACACAACACCTCCACTCTACAGCTTGGCTCACCAGAGATGGAGCAAACGTGAAGAAAGAAGCGGCTCCTTCCATTCTAGCCTCGTCGAGACGATCTGTCATTCCTTTTTACAATCTAGTGTTCCCGAGGGAGAGGCATCTGCCACCGACACTAAAAAGGAAGATTTTCGAGGTTTTTAGGTCCGTAAGTGATGTGGATTATCTTGCTGCGAAAAGTTGGGCTTCAGAGAGTGACGGGGCAAACATTTGTAAGTCCATTAAGAACCTCTGGCCTGTGTCTTCTGCTTCAGTGAACCATCGCCCTCTTGACATGGAATGCCTACCATTTCACGTTCGTCTAGAACCACGGAACAAGAAACTCTCCTTCTCAGGAAAGGCCTCAGAAGTCGTGAAGTGAAAGAGACTCTACATTCAAAAGTTTTGCTCAGCAGTGTTGGCCAAGCTACTACATGTATAGGACTGTGGTGGGCGTAGATGTTCATACTCGAGTTGTCTGCCCTGTGGCGGAGAGGCAAACGTCCTCAGTCTCTTTGATGTCACCAAAGAGATCGCTCTCTCCACTTCGAGTAGTTGGCCTTTTTGGCAAGTGGGTGTAATCACAAGTTTCAGCAACGTAAACTGCTCCTCTCTCTCTCTTTTTTACTCGAGCAAACAATCTGTCTTTAAATATCATAAAAGAAAATCATCGAAATTCATCGTTTTTCTTTTTTTTTAAAAGCTTTATCTTGCTCTACGATGGAAGATCTACTCCAGCTTGGAAAACAAGCTCAAACTTTGGCCTCTGTGAGGTGAAGACTAGACTTCATCAGTGGCCACCAGATGTCTCTTATCACAGGACTCCCGCCTAGCCTTAGTAGGTCTTACAGTACTTCTGTATCAAGGTCATTTCTCCAGCCAAACCTTCGAGAACGCAAAGGCAAGGGCTTAAGATTATCTGGGATACTCTTGTAGCCAGACCATAACATGATATGTCCACTGCTGGCTCAAGATCTGGTGGTGTACATATCATTCTAGTCTTCCATCACAGGTACCGTGGCAGAGGTGTATTTTTGATAGCCACATAAGCGGTACCTTTAAAAACTCGTATTTAAGTTCTGAGTTACAGTATGGCTTCGACTCTTTGAAAGTGGGATAAAATGATAATAGACTTACTACTCTTCCAATGCATGTTGCTGAAGTGGACGTCGAACGAGTCCAACAGGGCCATTAAATGTGAACTGGTATGAAAAGCGTTATTGACATACAATCATTCGCTAATGGCCACCGGCTTTCCTTCTGCTTCCTAGCTCTGGCACAGACTTATACACCCTGCAGTCGCCCCGTCTCGAGGGAGAATGTAGTAAATATTCCAATGTGTGCATTTGCTCTCACGTACTTAACGAGGCCGTAAGTAGCATCAGCTTACCTCCTTGGCACGCATATATATATATATATATATATATATATATATATATATATATATATATATATATATATATATATATATAAACTCGTCTGTATTTCAAGGCACTGATGGCTGCATTACATGTTGCGATACTCTACGTCCTGTGCATCATATGGATGACCTGAAGTATGGCACTTATATTCCTGTGCATCGTCTGTAGGAAGTTTCCCGATGCCTTCGCTCAATGTAATTAAACACGTAATTTCCCTGATATTGATTATGTTATCAGTGTCTTCACTAAAGGACCTAGATACACTATCATTATGCTAGCATACGATTACTTTAAATCCATAAAACCATTTAGCTTACATTAATTTCGATTACCTCCGGAGTGGTTAACGTACATGCAATAAGATATATAGATAAGTAAATGAATCAATAAATGAAATTAATGAATGTATATTCTGGCATAGGCGAGACTCAGGTCGTGATAAATGACTGACCCAGCGATCGCTTTGCTACCGCTGGCTGGCCAATAAATCGCAAACGACACGCACACATGACATATTGGGACCTATATTGGTGTAAAGTCATAAAAGGTTAACGGGATTCGAATTGCTGTTTTTGAAAGGTGGGGTTGAGGGGTGAAGGGTTGAGTGAGGGGGGTGGTTGAGTGAGGGGAGTTTGAGTGAGGGGGTGATTGTTGAGTGAGGGGGTGAGTGAGGGGAGGTGGGTGAGTAAAGGGATGGTTGAGTGAGGAGAGTGGTTGAGTGAGGGGGTGGTTGAATAAGAGGCGGTTGAGTGAGGAGTGTGGTTGAATGAAGGGGGTTGAGTGAGGAGGCGTGGTTGAGTGAGGGGGTTGATTGAGGGGGATGGTTGAGTGAGAGGGGGTTTGAGTGAGTGAAGGGTGCGGTTGAGTGAGGGGAGGGTGGTGAGTGAGGGGGATGGTTGAGTGAGGGGGGGGAGTGTTGAGTGAGGGGTAGGAGTGTCATTTTTCATATGACCTGGCGGAGACATAAGAACACACACACACACACACACACACACACACACACACACACACACACACGTGTGGCTGAAGTGGATCACTGCGTCATAATCTGTGTGGAATGTTGACGGTGATGGTAATGATAATCATAATGACAGTTATGATAATGATAATAATAACGGAGTACGAATACAATTATCTCTAGGACATTCATTGTCGTTTCATTATAATGTTGCTATTATCATTATCAAATTTATTATCATTATTACCATTATTATCATTATTTTGTGATTATTATCATTATCATCATTTCATCATTATCATTATTATCATTATTAGTATTATCATTGTCATTATTGATACTGTTATTGTCATTATCATTACTATTATCATTTCTTTTATTATTATATTATCATTATCATTATTATCATCATCATCATCATTATTATTATCATCACTATTTTCATTATCATTGTCGTTATCATCATCATTATCATCATCATCATCATAGCCAGTAAAGCCCTCGGCTTCCCAGCAGTGTCTGGTGTATCGACCCTCGCGCCTCCTGTATGGTAGACGAGGCTTGTGAATCGACCAACCTCCCTCCTGGGCTGTGTGGCCTTCATACCACCGCCCCGGTGGCTCCCTCTGCCACAAACCGCCGTGGCGAGGACGACCAAGCTCTTCTTTACCCTCCTGAAGAAGGAGGAAGAGAGGAGGAGGAGGAGGAGGAGGAGAAGGAAGAAGAAGAAGAAGAGGAGGAAGAGAAGGTGAGGAAGAGGAAGAGGAGGAGGAAGAGGAGGTGGTAGAAGAAGGGAAGTCTTCGACCTTGATTGTGGCTAAGCTTATCTTTTTTTTACTCCCTCACCCCACCGTTCCCCGATGAAGCCTGCCTCATATTCGCCAGCTGGGGTTTCTATCTTCATCTGCTGGAGCCTTACCTGGTAATCATGCGACGCCTATCACGGGGCTCCTACAGCGCTAAGGAAGTCAACCACGTCCAACTTTGGGAAAACGCAGGTCACTAACTGTGGTGATGGCGTGTACCTGGGGGAGTACAGCGGGTGTTCGGTGTCTGGCGTCTCGAAGCTGCAACACACAGAGCCGGTGGACAGACCCAACCCGGAACACCTAGACACGACACACACACACACACACACACACACACACACACACACACACACACACACACACACACACACACACACACACACACACAGAGCAACACACACACACACACAGACAACACACACACACACACACACACACACACACACACACACACACACACACACACACAACACATCTCCTTCCCTACAGAAATGTGTTTACGGACAAAAGTCAACTTGTTTTCCCATCATAGTCGGATCTGGCGCCCGAGAGAAGACTTGAGTTACCGGGATAATGAACATTCCGTAAACGGAAGTGGAAGAGCTGAAGCTTCTGGGAGATATCTCAAGAATTCTGGAGACTCGGCTGAAGGCGGAGTGAAAAGGGAGAATGAAGGATGAAGGAAGTGTGTGTGTGTGTGTGTGTGTGTGTGTGTGTGTGTGTGTGTGTGTGTGTGTGTGTGTTGCTCTGTGTGTGTGTGTGTGTGTGTGTGTGTGTGTGTGTGTGTGGATTTCTAAGTAAAGATTGTAAATATAATGTGATGATTAAAACATATGATTCCTCTGTCGATTGTTGTAGGGGATAAAGGGAGGGAGAGAAAGCGCGGGTTTCTCGCGGAGAGAGAGAGAGAGAGAGAGAGAGAGAGAGAGAGAGAGAGAGAGAGAGAGAGAGAGAGAGAGAGAGAGTCTGCCACTTTGAACCTTCGTCTGACTCTTTGTTTTCATTTCGAACTCAGTCAGATCAAACCTCCAGGATGAAGTGGACGTAATCCTTGCACCATTTCATAATGGAGAACTTCTCTTGTCTACAGTGATCATGTAAGGGATGATGATATAAGTCACGAAGACCTGGGGAACCTTCGTAACCAACGTTACGAAGACCTGGAGAACCTTCGTAACCAACGTTACGAAGACCTGGAGAACCTTCGTAACCAACGTTACAAAGACCTGGAGAACCTTCGTAACCATGATTTTGAGAATGAGTGACACTTTTTTTTTCTTTCGGGTAATGAGTTTAAACTGGACTCAAGAGCATGAGCTCGGATCCCGACATTTTGAGGTCCATTCTACCCAAGACCACCTCTCAAAGTCAAATCTGCTTCAAAATCAAAGTCCAACGGGAAGACGATGGAGGATGGACCGGAGACTGGACTGGACTCTCAAGTCCAGACTCAAGGTACTGGAATACTGAGACATGTTGCTCTCCTTCTTGTGGACTCTGGCTGTAAACTGGTTCATGACTGATAATGTCATTTACACCGATGATTGAAACGACATTACGGCCTCTGACCCGCATTCCAAATCCTAAATGAATTAAAGATATGATCCTGGAAAGGTTCATCGGATAGAGAGGCTCCAGTATGAAGAATGGGCTTTAGAATATGCACCGACGTTCCTTTGTTGGGTCGGAGTGCTTGAGGTTACGAAAGAGTCTGTAGTGTTGAGGAACCCTGTGAACAAGAAATGCTAGGAGGATGGAGAGGTTCTCGTGAGGCAAGAGGAAGGCGAGGTCTTGCTCGGTGAGGGAACAATCAACCTTATGAGGAGCGCCACTCAGTCAGGCTGGGTGAGGAGAGGACGCTTTAGATTGCTAGTACGAGGGAGGGATTACCTGGGATGGTGGAGGATTGTTTTGGTGAGCGGATGATCCTCGTCCATCAGTAGACGAAACAACTCCGTTTTCCGTCAACAACTCAGACATGGTTGTGTGTGTGTGTGTGTGTGTGTGTGTGTGTGTGTGTGTGTGTGTGTGTGTGTGTGTCAGCCCTCAGCATGCAGGGCTCCGAGTAGGTGAAGACTGTAGGTTTGTGCTAACTGGTGGCTGCTGACCAGCCAGTGAGTTATACTGCTCCAAAATATTCTCGTCAGGGACGTGCTAGTGTGCTGGCTAAAGGACAGACACACACAACTAAGGTGCTTCTGTTCTACTGATGCAGATCTGTTGGCTGCCACTGAGGAGTCTATAAGTCCAAGGAGGTTTATATCAAGGTCTGTCAGTCGTATATCACCTAGTGACAATTCGACGTCATGGAACGTTGGAATTCCGTTCTTATTTCGACCTAACCCTTAAGGTTAAGGTTACAGGCCAGCCGGTCCATCATACCCAAAGGTCGTATCATCGTGTTCAAGGGTCGTACCGTTCGTAGTAAAAAGGTCGTGTTCTTCGTACTCAAGGAGGTCACATTACCATAAAACCAGACCATCCTCTCATGACACCGAAGATTCCCAGTGTGGCTTTTCCAGCCTGGGCGATATACGAGACACTATATTCTGATAAGTGTTCCTCCAGCAAGGGAGAGCGAGACGTTCCAAATGTAAAGATCATTGTAAGTGCCAGAGAATATATGGCTCAGGCGGTCTTTATGTCTGTATAAACTATAGCCAACCAAGGGATGGAAGAAGGGTGAAAGAAAACTCACTGGTTTAAAGTTGTTGAAGAGGACGCGCATTGGAACTTTATCTTGTAGAGGTATTTGTATTTAGATGTATATGAATACATAAGCCTCCTCCTATTGTGTGCGTGTGTGTCACCTAACTAGAGAAAAGATAATAATTCTTTATCATACTTCTCCTTCCATATATGTATGCATTCCTAAATAAGATGAAAAGAAAGATAGGATGCTTTACTTAGTTACATCTCTTGCATCTGTTGCTCTGAACTCCCAATGATCTTCCTTTTCAAACATCTTGATGTAAAGGTTTGGCTCAAGCTACATGTACTAACTTCTCCCATACATTTTCCGAATATGGGAATAGCATTTGCCCATGTGAACGACTTGCTTTCTAACGTACCCACCTATCAACACACTCTACAACCAACTCACTCACTAGTCAACGCACTCACCAGCCACCACACTCACTAACTTTCCCTGGTTCTGGGTTATTCATTTGTACACGACTATATAAAGTTTTTGGCACAGCTACAAAAACTTTTTCAATGGTGAAATAACGTGAAGAGTATTAAATATTTTTTCCTTTGAATCCTGTAAAGATACAGATGCAAGGAGATGATGGAGTCCTTTGGAGACAGATGGTCCTCAGCGAGATTCCATGTCTCTCCGTCCACTGACACCGAAATAGCCCCTCGCTGGTGATTTCCGCTACTGATATCACATCACTTCTCCTCAGTCTAATCTTATTCACCACACTCGTATTCACCCTACCAGCATATACTCAAACTTTATAGCACTCCTCCTCCTACTACTTCTACTACTACTACTGTTACTACTACCACCACTGATAATAATAATAATAATGATAACATAATGATAATGATAATGATGATAATAATGATGATAATAATGATAATAATGATGATAATGATAATAATGATAATAATAGTAAATGATAGTAATGATGATAATAACTGATAATAATAATAATGATGATGATGTAAAGAGCTTTTTGGCAAGTCAGTTTCATAGGATAAACAAGAAATGAAAACGTAAAAGCACAATTTGTATAAACATTTCACCTATTGCTTCTCAACGTTAGACACACACACTACTATGGAAACGCGAAGCAAATCTGTGCCAACCATCTTAAACGCAGGTTTTCTATTGAGACGTGTCCGGAAAGCTGTCTGCTCCAATGAACACTTCCTGGTATCAAGCAGGTACGCTTGAAGGAGCTCCCTCATACCAGCACAGAGGCTAATTTCCAGAGAATCTGAGTCAGTAAGACGAAGAGGTAGTAATGCCTCTTCGGGCCTGAAGTGAAAAGTATTGTAAGCTGCTTTAACTTTAGCACAGGGAGCATTACTAACGTCCTTCTCAATTCACGTCGCTGGTTCTGAGGCTCTTGGCTGCTCCCTCGCAACAAATCCCGCATCCAACGCTCCTCTCTAGTTCGGTAAACTTATCTCCAAGAAGGTTAAGACAACACTAGGAGCCCGGTCCAGGTCCTTGGTAGCTGAGGTAAAGGCTATGAATGTCTTCCCTGACTGACTCTTGACTTGGAAGCACAAGGGTTCTCGGAACAGAAGCCTTGAGGAGGGATTTCTCTGGGAGCTGGTAGGAGTGTGCGGGACAAATTTCTTCGCTGTGTTTACATTTGCGTCTCGATCTGGATCTCTTCCGTTTTCCTCGAACTCCCCTCGTTCTCAGCACTTCACTCGGGTTAACCTTTTCACAGATTCAAATCCTCTTCTCCTGGGGAACGCAAATAGATATATCAACTGATGCCCTTCAACTGTATATGCTATCAAATACTGAAATGCTTTTATGGAAAAAGTAGAGAAAGAGAGGAAAGAATGAAGTAAGAGTGGCATCTTGATGGTGCTATGTACAACGATGAGATCAAAACGTTCAGACAAACAGACGCGAATAACAGAAATCAGGCATCCAGAAAGATGAATCAAAGGGATGAAAACACACAAACAGACAGACAGACAGACAGGTAGACAGACTGAAACACCGACTGCAAACAATCATACAAATATCATCAGGTCACAGAGCGGGAGTACATCACATCAAAACAATAAATAATTAAGTGTCCATCATTTCACCTATTCAAAAATTCTCTTCTCTAATGGCAATCAACACCATGGAAAAATAACCAGAATAATTATTCTCGTGATGTTCATGTCCGTGTTTCTATTAATTGCCAGCCAAGTTAAAAGCAACTATCAAGTACTTCTCTGGAGAGCCAAGTGCAATTAGCTTGGTTGATGAGACGTGTGTTGTTAGAGAGATGGAGAAAGAATGTCTTTGTGTGAAAGACGAGTACATGGGAAAGACATAACAGGTGGCCCCCCTTCGTCCTATCCCTAGGCTATCTGTGCATGATTAACTTCTGTCTACTCTTATATCTAAGGATCTCTCTTCCCATCTTCTACTCCCTCCAGCAACAGCAGCCAAAAGGAAGAAGAGTGGAAGGAATAATCATGCTTTCGTGAAGCAAACCTGCATGGAATTTAACAGGAGAGAACGAATAAAGAAAAATTGTGCAATAAAGTCATACTAAATTATGCCACATGCCACCTCAGCTACGCTACAGTATATTCTTTAAGAAGGTCTGGAATGAGGAAAAGGAATCTACGTGTATTTTTCTTTGTATTCATTCACTTCATACCCAAACTCCTAAGGAAATTTGTCTAACTGGGTTTTCAAAGACGTTCTTAAGTCTTTGTTTGACGACTTTGAATTGTAACTTGCTCCCCTGTTCAACGCATCTATTTGGAAGACTTTTTTTTTTCCAAGTCAGCATTACATCTTTTCTTTTACAGTTTACTTCCATTTGCATTTCAAAGCGATTTACATGTACTCTGTAGAATTTGCCCCAAATTTTGAAAACTTGTATTAAGTTACGGCGAAGTCCAAGTTTCTTAAGAAAGAAAGTAATCTTAGAGTCGTTTCGTGTGGCAGATTTCTCAGAGATGGAATTAGTTTCGTCCCCAGTCTTTGTACTTGTTCCAGTTTTTCTTCTGTTGTGCTTTTGAGGAATTTGTATATTCGAGGTTTGAACTGACTGGAACGCTAAAAGACTTAGAACTATTTCCGGTGTTCTGTGGCCGATGTTCTTTTTTTTTCAGAGATGACACACGGCATCTGGTTTCCTTCATTCACTTATAGTTATACATTGTTTAGTATGCTTCAGATTGTTACTGATAACAACTCTACTCTTAGATAGTGACCTTTGGTATATGTGATAGCTGCGTTTCGTGTCATCATCTCCAAAGTGCATGATTTTACATTAGTCTTTACATTATACATCATTTCCTTTATCTTGGTATACCAGGAAAGCAATATGGTTTGTTTACCCCTAGTGCCTTCAACACAGACCTTCTGGTAGTCATCTCTTACGAAGAAGTCCCGGAGCCGTAGACACTCCAGTCATGTTATGAGACCTCTCTCTCTCTCTCTCTCTCTCTCTCTCTCTCTCTCTCTCTCTCTCTCTCTCTCTCTCTCTCTCTCTCGTACTCACTTCCGTGAAAAGGTTTGGTCTGAGAGACGTATTGGTGGTGGAAGTTAAGTCACTTCAGTGATTATGACTGATGTTTCCAGTTAAAGCCATGCTATAATCACCCTGTATTTCGTCCCCTTAACTAGACTGATTTGTACAGTTATCTTGTTCTCGTCCTCTACCACACTGAGCGTATCAGTTATGGTTCGATGCCTTTCTGGTCAAGTCTCGACCATAGCTGACTAGAAGGCACCACCATCCTCTAACATAGGTGTGTACAAAGTCACCATTTTGGTCTCCAAGTCCCTCTGCTTCCTTAGTGGTACTCCCTCTGTCGCATATGCTCCTCTTACTGCACACTACTACCCAAGCCTCGCCTCACATCACTCTCCCACACGCATCGTCATCTGAACTACCCCTCCGCCAAACAAACGCTTCACTTATTTCCCTCCTCCCGCCCCCCCGCAAAAAAAATAATTTCCGCTTCCCAACTACACAGACGGATCATCCAAAGCAAACGAGAAATATATTATCATTTTCCCAGAGGAGGATATTGCTGGGGGGAGACGAGAGAGAAAGAGAGAGAGAGAGAGAGAGAGAGAGAGAGAGAGAGAGAGAGAGAGAGAGAGAGAGAGAGAGAGTAAAATGGGGCGCTAATTCCTGCGCCAAATTTATCGGCGAGCACCCGAAGCCAAGCGGCGTTTGGCATTTCCCTTCATAAATTCGGAATGAGGACTTGAAAATCGTCCAGGAATGGAGAAATACGCTCGGCCGTATTGGAACAAAGGCCACGTGACCGTTGAATATGAAGATCGGACAATAACAAAAGGAATTACGTCGAACTTTGACGAAGGGAATAACATGGAGGCAATGTGCCATCTGGTTTTCATTCTCTGATGTTGTCATTTCTTTTCATTTTGTAATGTATCTATATTTCTCTTTAGCTCCCATTCTTTTTTTCTCTCTCTTTACATTTTTCCTATATCATTATTATTATCATTATTATTGTTATCATTATTACTATTATTATCATTCTATTATTATCATTATTGTTATCATTATTGTTGTTATTATCAGTACTATTTTTATTATCATTATTACGTTCATTATAATAATCATTATCATTATAATTATCATTGTCATTATCATTATTATTTCTATTATCATTATCATTATCATTATTGTTATTATTATCATTATTACTATTATAATCATTGTTATTATTATTATCACTATTATTATCATTATTATCATCACTATTATTATCATATCATTATCATTATCAGTATCATGATTAGTTTTATTATCAATTTCCTGACAGCTGCCAGTCTATTACTGATCCAGTTAAAGAGGCGACATATGTTCCAGAACTGGTGACTGTCTGCCATCGTACCACAGACAGTGACACTAGAGAGAGGTCTTGTTGACAAAGTATGGATTACATGGAACAAATGAACAAAGACATTCCATTACTGGATGGAAAATGTTTTGTTGATATTCTCTCAACTTCCCTCCCTACTCCCAAAGAGAGAAACAAATGAATTACCTTCGTTTCTCTCTCTCCTAAATATCGAACTAGGAAGAAAGATATCCATCGTTTACTGCAAAGGAATACAGAGTGAAAAGTTAACCTTTGGCGAAGCTGTATCACTGAGAGTACAGCCTCGTCAATGGCTTTCTTGCAACAAAGGGAGTCTACTACACCTTCCTGGTGCTGTATCACTGAGAGTACAGCCTCGTCAAAGGCTTTCTTGTAACAAAGGGAGTCTACTACACCTTCCTGGTGCTGAAAGTAGGGCATCCTTCGCCTGCAGGAGCCTTTAGAAAGAGGTCCTGGATAACAGTAGGACTATTCCATAGAAATTAGTCCTGGAGTGATTATAGAATTAGAGATATACGATAAAGTATTGCTTTCAGTCCATGCTTCAAATAATGGCTTACCAAATGCAAGGCAACATAGAAGTTGGGAGTTAGGAAGACTAGGTCGCCTACCTCCGTTTCCCTGGTGTTGATTATCGCTCTTATGCCAAGATGTTGCGCGAGTTTATAGGGTGATTAGAGTCGAGGGAAAACAGAGCCATAAATAAGCGACATTCGAAGTAGCGTCGTAAGCCCCACTAGTTTCGCAGCGGTTATGACCCATATGTCACAAGTTCTCTTGGCAATGTTCGTTAATGGAGCCATTCTCTATGCCTTCAGGGTAATGGATGTTGTGACGACTTGTAACGAAGAAAGGCAATCCAATTAAACTTCGGCATCATACTCGCACACTACACTTCTAATATACGTATAAGTGAAAGAGTTATCAGTTTTCTGAATGCAGCTGTCTCCACGTAAGTAAGGCATACATCTTGTAGTGGAAATACATTAGTGTATGACGATGTAGACGGGGGAAATGTGGATCTTCTTTGGGGTTAGACACTTTCCCACCAGCAGGGCACAGCCATACCTCACACAGGAACGATTATGAATCAAGAAAGGAGAATTGAATCTTATATTCTCTCTTGGCCTTTACACCTTCCTCTTTTCCCGTTCTTTCTCCCTTATCTTCCTTCCTTTCCGTTTCATTTCCCCCTTCTCTCTCTCTCTCTCTCTCTCTCTCTCTCTCTCTCTCTCTCTCTCTCTCTCTCTCTCTCTATCTATCTATCTATCTCCAGTCTACCTCACCAATTCCCCTTTCTTCGTCACCTTCTCTCTTCCTTCATTGATCTTCAGCCTGTGAGAACTTCATTGCTGCATATGTCCCATAGAATTACGTAGGGCTCAGGACACAGGTCACCTACGCCTGTGGGGTCTGTTGTAGTAAGTGAAGACACTCGAGCCTTGAGAAACAGATTGAAGGCCAGACCATTGTGTCCGAAGGTTACACCTTCGTGCCGTCGAGTTCAAGGGTCGTACCGTCGTGCTCGAGGGTCGTAGGTTATGCTCCAGGGTTATGCTGTCGCGTTCAAGGGTCGTACCGTCGTACCGTCGTGCTCGAGGGTCGTACGGTTATGCTCCAGGGTTACGCTGTCGCGTTCAAGGGTCGTTTTTAGAGGTCGACCCGTCGTGCTCAAGGGCCAAAACGTCATTTGAGGGTCGTCTCGCCCTGCTTTAAGGGTCACACCGTCATGCTTCAGGGATCACTATGTCGTGCTCAAGGGTCACCCCGTCGTGCTCAAGGGTCACCCCGTCATTCAAGGGTCGTCTCACTACGCTTTAGGGCCACCCCATCGCGCTATAGGGGGCCCACACTATCGTGTTCAAGGGCCACACCGTCGTGCTCAAAGTTGAGGTCGCACCGTCGTGCTCAAGGGGTTTGAACCCTACCTTATATAGGTTTTCCTCTACTAAACACAAGACATTCACGACTCCTTATGAATATCTCTGCCCACCTTTTCCCTGCTTCGTCCGAGTGCATGACTGGATGTATCACTTCTCCCCTTTTTCTTCTTGTCCCTGCAATTTCATGACGTGACCTTTCCCTGCTGATTCTACATTCTCCATCATCACACCACTCCCCACTAAACCCATCAACGTCATTACCGCGTAGTTACTACACTCTTATCACGTCATTATCATCGTCTATAATCTTCGCACTTGTTTTTCTCACATCGCTATCAGCTACACCATCATCAGGGCTTGAGTCACTGGGTGTGTTAAAAACATCCTCTATTCTTTACCAAGGTGGCTGACTTGAATTAGATGTCCTTAGTCATAAGGTCCATTTCTTAAGTACCTTATCTGTTACCTTATCTGGAAGAGGATATATCAACCTGTCTCATCCTCCTTAGTTGATCGTAATCCTCTGTTTAATCTTCCTGCCTCCCTCCACCTACCAGTGTGATATCTTTCTAACCCTCGATCGTCTGTTCCATCTTAGATTCCTCTTTTGGCAACAATCTTTTCATTCCATTCGATATCTTTTGCCTTTCGATGGGAAGGTAATGTACTTAGTCTTTACTTTCTTCTGTTTACAGTATCTTTTAAAACTTCTTATCTTGCAATATACAACACTTTAGGACCTTTGTTTATTTTCCGAAAGGCAAGGCCTGCCCCTTTCGCTTACCTGTATAGCACCTGGGTGCTAGAATTAGCTTTTCTTGCTCTTTATGTGATGGAAACTAATAAGGAATGTATGATAAGGCGTCAGTTATGTATATCATATTATCCCCGTTTTCTCTTTGCCAGCTTTGTTAAAGGTCGACTGTGTCACTTAAACATCAAAATATCTAAAAACAAACCAATATAAACATATCTCTCAGCATTTCCAGATTTTTTAATCCAAAAATCCTCTAAACTTCGACGAAATCAATGAAGAATTTGACGTATTATTTCTTTTTTCTCAATTCCACTTAAATCAACTAAAAGATCACTGAGCATTTACAGTGAATGCACAGTACATTCTTCCAAAGCTGTGTTGTATATATCTTCATTCCCCTACGCTGCTGCTCCACGAAATGGCCATCAAACAAGAACCTAACCTGACATTCTTCATACGAATCTTCCCTCATTAATCTTCGCCCATCAAGAGTAGTCATACCATGTGTGTGTGTGTGTGTGTGTGTGTGTGTGTGTGTGTGTGTGTGTGTGTGTGTGTGGGTGTGTGTGTGTGTGTGTGTGTTGTCAGGATCTATCCTTGGTTTGCTTTATCTTCGTCCAAACACAGACCACGTGTATGCCAGCCGACGAACGAAACGGTGTATTTGTCTTAAGTAAGAACCAGTATCTTGAGTTCGTAAAGGCCTGTCAGGCGCGGATTCTCAAGGGAATATTCGTGTTAAGTGGAAAGGCTCGTTCGTCCCCAACGAGGGTATACGTAGCAAAAATGTTTCGGGCTTTTATTACCTCGTCTCTCTCTCTCTCCTCGTACTTCTTCCCCTTACTTGCCAGTGCAGCTCAGTGAGGCTTGGAAGCGCGGGGGAGGAGCTGCACGACCTGCAGGCAGTTTAGATACTTTTCAGTGGCTGATTCGCTGTTCTGGTGGGCGTCGGTGGTGGTGGGGGGTGTCCACCACAACCTGGGTGCTAATTTAGATGTCCACTTTGATTGGATTCGTTGGATCTTCGTTAATTCGACGGTGGAAAAAAGAAAAAAAAAACCTCTCCACTTCATTAACGCTCGTTGGCACACAGAGGCCCGGGGCAAGGCACGCACCATGTGATGGGTGGTCGCCCATTGGAAACCTAAGGGTAAGTCGGGGTCATAAAGTTACTTTTGGTAACTCAAGGGCGAGCAGGTGTCATAAAGTTACCTTTGGTAACTTAAGGGCGGGCAGGTGTCACAAAGTTACCTTCACTACACTGTCAACTTCTGGAAAAATATTTTCCTGACATCTTTTTTGTTGTTCGTCTATCGGCTAAGTAGACCTGCCCACCTCCACCTCCCCCCCACCTCCCTCCCCACACCACACACACACACACACACACACACACACACACACACCCTTCTTAAAAAGCCATGTATCCCATCGTCTTAAAAAAAAAGAAAACCTGAAATCATTCTCCTCTTATTCTCCACTTTTCTCTGTCTTAAATCCTTTTCATTTAAGGACTCGCCTCGACTTCCACTCACTCCCTCGACTGAAATCCTCGACCCCAAAAGAGAGTGGGAAGAAAGAAAAAATAGATATATGATCTAACTCCCTGGAATTGGAGTCGTGTGTGTGTTTTTTTTCCACATGGCTGACAAGGCTCGAATTAGCACAATCAGAAGCTATAGAAAGCCTTCGATTAAGAGGAAGGAAACCCAGGATTTCTCTCATCCTTCTTTTTTTTATTTCCATCACCTCCTCCTCCTCCTCCTCCTCCTCCGCCTCTCGGTAAATATTCCAAAGGAAAGAAAATAAAAAAAAAAAGGAAAGGAATTCAGACTTCATAATCCTCTCGAAAGGTGAAATCGTCTTCACGTTCCACGGGGCTTTCTTATTTTTTTTTTCTTTTTATATTTTTCCATCCATTGATCTGAGGATATCCCCTTCATCACCAGGATCAAAAGAGGCGGATGTGTTCTCTCTCTCTCTCTCTCTCTCTCTCTCTCTCTCTCTCTCTCTCTCTCTCCTCTCTCTCTCTCTCTCTCTCTCTCTCTCTCTCTCTCTCTCTCTACACACACACACACACACACACACACACACACACACACACACACACACACACTCATGTAATAAGGGGAGAGAATTCTAACACTCCAGTACCCCAATGTCTTGCACTTTTAAGTGACCATACAATCTTTTCGAATCATCTGCACTGCTACACTCACACTATCCTCCCTTACTTTATTCCCCTACACCCACAAGTCTCTCAGTATGGATGTCTTCTTTCGCATTCTTTTAGCTTAAGCTTGTTATGGCCTCCCGTCGAGGCCAAACTTGAGGAACTGTGCTGTTTACTTCATCAATCCCATTTCGGAAATGGTATACTGATATCCCGTTTTTACCTCTTCCTCTTCTTCTATGAGGTGGGTAATCTCGTAGCTTCTCCCTGCAGCGTAAATCCTTTCCTTCTGGTACAATCTTTGTCGACCTCTTCTGTACCTTCTCTAACAGATCAATGTGTTTACGTAAGTGGCATTTCCAAAGTTTGCCTTACTGTCCACTTTGGCTCTAGGATATGCCGTGAGTACTCTAAGAATATGCCCGTGTCTGTATAATGGATAATACTTCGTGTGATTACAATGTGTGTGTTACGGGGAGAGAGCTTTATACTCGTGTTGCCACGTCTCTTAACCTTGTATATGTGCATGGTGTCTTTCCTCCTATGCGTAACATGTACGCACATACCCCAGCTTAGGCCAGCTACCCATTTACCGCCTCGCTCAGAGAACCATCTACCCACATCTCCATCACTGAAGAAAAGAAAGAAAAGAAAGAAAATACCTTTTCCTTTCGTTTTTCCCGGACTTCACCTTTCCCTCCAGCCTTCTCCTCACGTACCTTCGTCACAACCGTCCATCCTCGCTTCGTGCAGCTGGGGAAGATGTAGGTATGGAACGTAGCCTCCTCTCCTGCAGCATAAGTAGTTCGGGGACTTGTCTCTTCCTCTTCCTCCTCGTCCTACTCCTCCTCCTCTCCCTCCCTCTCTCTCACTCTCCTCTTCCTCCTCCTCCTCCTCCTCCTCCTCCTCCTCCTGCTCTCCCCCCCCCTCTCTCTCACTCTCCTCTTCTTCTTCCTCCTCCTCCTCCTGCTCTCCCCCTCTCTCTCTCTCACTCTCCTCTTCTTCCTCCTCCTCCTCCTCCTGCTCTCCCCCTCTCTCTCACTCTCCTCTTCCTCCTCCTCCTCTTCCTCCTCCTCCTCCTGCTCCCCCCCCTCTCTCTCACTCTCCTCTTCTTCTTCCTCCTCCTCCTCCTGCTCTCCCCCTCTCTCTCTCTCACTCTCCTCTTCTTCCTCCTCCTCCTCCTCCTGCTCTCCCCCTCTCTCTCACTCTCCTCTTCTTCCTCCTCCTCCTCCTCCTGCTCTCCCCCCTCTCTCTCTCTCACTCTCCTCTCTTCCTCCTCCTCTTCCTCTTCTTGTAAATCATTCTCATGACACACCATTCTGCTCTAACATATAGTTGGACTTTCTCCAGGACTTTTATAGATATTCTTATACACCATGACCCAAACTGGTCAAGCGTTATTTCATTCATGGGTCAGACAGACGTACGTGAATATATTCTCAATGATTTGCGTCATCAAGTACCTGAAGGAGGTTTGGACGCTAAGTAGAATGTGGTACGAGCCCACGTTCCCTCACTGCTGCTCCTTCTGACGTAATTTGCTCGGGGGATAAGTTGAACAGATTGATTCTTCGTGTGGCGCGTCTTTCCCATATCATGATGCCCAAATACTGGTCCTTCTTCTTCTTCTTCTTCTTCTCCTCCCCCTTCCATCTTCGTCATCCTGACTTTTCTCCTCTTCCACCTTGATAATTCTATCTATTATCCTCTACCATGTAAGTAATTCTAATTTTCTTGTCTTCTATCTCATATGTTACAACTTTTCTCCTAATCCAATTTAGATGATCCACTTTTCTGTTGTCCTTCGTTGATTTCCCTCAGCCATTCATATGAGATCTCACGTGATGTATAAAGATGTCCAGGAATGACTACCTATTCAACACGACATCACTGTCATTAAGTACGAAGGTACAACGACCCTTGGGTGGGATAGTGTGTCTCTGGACGAAAACCTATGAAGTCAGGTCAAAGGTCAAGCCATCTGGCAAGTCTTTATATATATATATATATATATATATATATATATATATATATATATATATATATATATATATATATATATGTTCATGTACGTCTATATTTCAATCCTGTATTGCCAACGCACACAAAACCATCGTTATCTTGTTGACTTGTCCCACCGCCTCTCAGCAACACACCTGCTCCTCCTCCCAGGAGACACACACAGAGGCATCGCGCAGGTGTCATAATACACAGGTCTAACGACTTCTCACACACACACACACACACACATATACACATATACACACACTAGCTAACGAGGTTCATCGTCAGTCATCCACCGGGAGCGAATAACCATCGTGGACGCTACACAGTCAGGCTGGGAACGAGGGAGGGAGCGAGGGAAAGGAGAGAGGAGAAGAGGTGATGACAATAGACGCAGATCTGAATACACATCTGAAATGATGCTGTTCGTCTGAGGGGCAGCGACATGGCCAGGTGTACACCAGGTGGAATCTAAGACTAGCATCAGTTTCTCTTGATTCCGTGGAGTACCTTTGAACCGTAAATAGACAATTAGTTCTCCATAAACGTTCAGGGAAATTGTTAAAAGTTCAACGCGTTGTAATACTTGGGGGACACGGGGAACGTAAGAGGTTTTTTTTAGGGAGTTTAGTGATTACTTTTGAAAGAGGGGATTCTGTTTTGGCTTCAGATCCTCGCCGACGTATGAAAAGTAGTAAAGTAATTATAGATATCGTGAATTACAATTTCACTAAGGTCGTTTTACGGGAGAGCTGGACTAGTACCAGAGCCTAGCTGAATATACGAATCTTATACAACTACATCCTTTTTGTGTGTGTGTGTGTGTGTGTGGGTGTGTTATTATCCACGCTGGTGTCTGGCTCAGAAAACCCATGGAAGAACACACAGCAAAAAGGTGGAGAAGAGGAGGGGGTGTGTAAACATCTTCTGAATCGGCGAGGCAGAAACAGAGATCTTTTGGGAGGAGGTCGTCCAGAGACATGGCGTTCGAGACCCTAGAGACATTACCGTCTAGACCATGGTATCTTTACCTTATCCTAGGTCTTCCTCCTCGCGCCCACCAGAGAATCACAAGAAGATCCTAGAGCCTTTGTGAGGAAGAATGAGTCTTGCCCGACAAAGCTTTGTGTCCAGCCGGCACGAGAAGTATTGAGAAAAATAACGAAGAAGAAAAGGCCGTTCGCATGACAGTTTGGAGACACCGGAGCTCGGGGGGGAGGAACGAGTCTCTCTCTCTCTCTCTCTCTCTCTCTCTCTCTCTCTCTCTCTCTCTCTCTCTCTCTCTCTCTCTCTCAGTTCTCCCGACGAGTCTGAACGCCAAGTTGAGGTACGCGTCCTCGTCAAGGACGAGAGGTCCAAGAGAAGCGCTGAGCTGCTGCCGTCTCTGGGCGACAGACTCTTCAAAATATCCTTCTACCTCGACTGCTCTGGGTTATCATCCTCACGGGCAAGACTTACCCAAAGACCTGATGAACTGTGCCTTTGATCGCATAGAGGTATTAGAAGTGAAGCTTATTATGTTTCGTATGTTAGATACTCTTACCTTAAACATTAATACCTGCATCGCCTCACCTTGACTTTCCCCTACAAAGATGGTACTCTGCCAGATGACTTTGATGGTAATATTCCACGTAATATTGTTAATAGCTGGATAGAGGGGTATTCCCCCTGGTTGTTCTATATAAGTCGCAGTCTTAGCTCAGTTATAAATACTGGATATATATATATATATATATATATATATATATATATATATATATATATATATATATATATATATATATATGATGTATGTATATACATGTGTATGTGGGTGGGTTGGGCCATTCTTTCGTCTGTTCCCTTGCGCTACCTCGCTAACGCGGGAGACAGCGACAAAGCAAAATAATAATAATAATAATAATAATAATATATATATGAGGTAGCCATGACTGAGGTATACAAATGATGTTGCCATCTCGGCCACCATTGAGAAAGAAGACGCGTCATACCGCGAGAACAAAAGAACTTGATGGAGTATATATATTGGGAGGAGAAGATCGAGAGGAAGGGAGATGAAGTGTATCCTGGATGACTTGAAGCTGAGGCTAAGTTATTTCGACGTGAAGAGGAAGACTGAAGAGAGGGGGGAGTCTAGACACACACACACACACACACACACACACACACACACACACACACACACACACACACACGTGGAGAAAGCGATTACTACAGGCAGTGGACTGGAATCCTCTCATTCTTATATCATCAATCTCTATCCGTAGGAAGACGAGAAGGAACCAAGTGAGGATGATCATCTTTTTTCCCCTCGGATAATACCCAATTCCTGGCGCTACCTGGCTAAAAAAGATAATCTTGGGTGAGGAAAGAAATGATGATAATTCCGGTAAGTGAAAAGATATAAGCCATCCTGGTGATTACCCGAAGCCCAGATCAAGATGATATTGGCGGAGGAGGAGAGGGAGAGAAGGGCGAGGCGGAGGAGGAGAGAGAGGGGCGAGGCGGAGGAGGAGAGAGAGGGGTGAGGCGGAGGATGAGAGAGAGACGGGCGAGGCGGAGGAGGAGAGAGAGGGGCGAGGCGGATGAGAAGAGAGAGGGGCGAGACGGAGGAGGAGAGAGAGGGGCGAGGCGGAGGAGGAGAGAGAGAGGTGAGGCGGAGGATGAGAGAGAGAGAGGGGTGAGGCGGATGAAGAGAGAAAGGGGCGAGGCGGAGGAGGAGAGAGAGGGGCGAGGCGGAGGAGGAGAGAGAGGGGCGAGGCGGATGAGGAGAGAGAGGGGCGAGGCGGAGGAGAGAAAGGGGCGAGGCAGAGGAGGAGAGAGAGGGGCGAGGCGGAGGAGGAGAGAGAGGGGCGCGGGCGAGCGGTCGGGCAGGGGGCCCTGCCCTGTCCATCTAGCCTCCATCCCCAGGGAACAATGGAGGGAAATAAGGGAGAGAAATCACTTCGGCAAGGCTCCCACAAGGAGGGGAGTTACCGACGACTGAGCTAAAGCCCCAGCGAGCCTTCCCAATCTCAGGGTGGCATTGCATGTGTGTGTGTGTGAGACCCATTATCATCTCCCCCCGATATCAGAATCTCCGGTGGGTAGGGGAGAGAGAGAGAGAGAGAGAGAGAGAGAGAGAGAGAGAGAGAGAGAGAGAGTCTCTAAGAAGACCCCTCAGAGGGATGCCGGAACCCCCCCACCCCAAAGAGTCTGGGAGAACCAAGTGAGTGATGATATCAGGAAGCCCCAGAGAGAATAGGGTGAACCCCAGAGAGTCTGAGAGAACCCCAGAGCGTGAGGAAGGAAGTATAATCAGGCTGTGAGAACTAAGTGAATGATAATCGTAGCCCCAGAGAGAACTGAAAGAATTAAGGTGGTAAAAAAATGATGACCCCAGAGAGTGTGGGAGAACCCATAGAGTGGGAATGGATACCCCCAGAGAGGCTATGAGAACCAAGAGACTAAAAATGGTGACCCCAGAGAGTCTGAGAGACTCCACAGAGTAAAAATGAAGCTTTGCAAACATCTCCTCAATTGACCTCAAAATTCCAAGGACAATACATATATATATATATATATATATATATATATATATATATATATATATATATATATATTTTTTTTTTTTTTTTTTTTTTTTTTTTTTTATACTTTGTCGCTGTCTCCCGCGTTTGCGAGGTAGCGCAAGGAAACAGACGAAAGAAATGGCCCAACCCCTCCCCCATACACATGTACATACACACGTCCACACACGCAAATATACATACCTACACAGCTTTCCATGGTTTACCCCGGACGCTTCACATGCCTTGATTCAATCCACTGACAGCACGTCAACCCCTGTATACCACATCGCTCCAATTCACTCTATTCCTTGCCCTCCTTTCACCCTCCTGCATGTTCAGGCCCCGATCACACAAAATCCTCTTTCACTCCATCTTTCCACCTCCAATTTGGTCTCCCTCTTCTCCTCGTTCCCTCCACCTCCGACACATATATCCTCTTGGTCAATCTTTCCTCACTCATTCTCTCCATGTGCCCAAACCATTTCAAAACACCCTCTTCTGCTCTCTCAACCACGCTCTTTTTATTTCCACACATCTCTCTCACCCTTACGTTACTTACTCGATCAAACCACCTCACACCACACATTGTCCTCAAACATCTCATTTCCAGCACATCCATCCTCCTGCGCACAACTCTATCCATAGCCCACGCCTCGCAACCATACAACATTGTTGGAACTACTATTCCTTCAAACATACCCATTTTTGCTTTCCGGGATAATGTTCTCGACTTCCACACATTTTTCAAGGCTCCCAAAATTTTCGCCCCCTCCCCCACCCTATGATCCACTTCCGCTTCCATATATATAACATAATGAAAAAGAATTCATGAGGGAGAGGTAAAAAAAAAAGAGATTGGAATGAATTGGCGAGAGAGAGAGAGAGAGAGAAAGAGAGAGAGAGAGAGAGAGAGAGAGAGAGAGAGAGAGAGAGAGAGAGAGAGAGAGAGAGGCGTCGTCGGGTTGTGTTCGGTGATCAGGGACAAACACCTCATCCAGAGAGCGGATGGACCGCGAGGCGAGGAAAGCACTATCATCCTCCTGTTTACCACAGCTTGCGTTGGTCTGGGGGAGAGAGAGGAAGAGGAAGGAAGGAAGAGGAAGATACACAGGTGTGGTGGCTGATTCAGTGGAGGAGGAGGAGGAGGAGGAGGAGGAGGAGGAGGAAGAGGAGGAGGTGGAGGAGGAAGATACACTGGTTTGCTGGCTGATTCAATGGAGGAGGAGGAGAAGGAGGAAGAGGAGGAGGTGGAGGAAGAAGATACACTGGTTTGGTGGCTGATTCAGTGGAGGAGGAGGAGAAGGAGGAGGAGGAGGAAGAGGAGGTGGTGGAGGAAGAAGATACACTGCTGTGGTGGCTGATTCAGTGGAGGATGAGTAGGAAGACGAAGAGGAGGAGGTGGAGGAAGAAGATACACTGGCATGGTGGCTGATTCAGTGGAGGAGGAGGAGGAGGAGGAGGAGGTGGAGGAAGAACATACACTGGTGTGGTGGCTGATTCAGTGGAGGAGGAGGAGGAGGAATATGTGAGTAAGGCCAGAGAGCTTCCTCAGATAATGTGAGTAGGAGGAGGACTGGTGGTAAGAGCCAGTCAGTACGTGTGAGGCCAAGATATGATCTTTCTGAAAGAGTTGGTTCACTCACAGGATAATGCCGGCTCGTTCACATGAGGAAAATGAGGAGCTGGTGATGAGGTGGAAGTACTCAGGAGGGACGTTCAGTGAGGATTGGAACGGGAAGAGAAAATATGAGTGTAAAGGGTAGAGATCTACGTGGATGAGGATGTATGCAGATGGATGGTGGGTTCTGATAGATGAAAAAAAGAATACAAATCAGAGCGTTTGCTTGCTGAGGGTAGCATGATGGAGCGCTGCTCCCAGATCTGTCATATAAATGTAAGGCATCACTGCCTGGTAGTTCCTGAGCAGACAGGTTGAAAATTAACTGCAAGAAGGATAGAAGGTGAGTGTGTGTGTGTGTGTGTGTGTGTGTGTGTATACTGTCGAAATGCAGGTCATAGACAGATGCATATATATGTATGTATAAAGTACTTGAGAGAGAGAGAGAGAGAGAGAGAGAGAGAGAGAGAGAGAGAGAGAGAGAGAGAGAGAGAGAGAGAGAGAGAGAGAGAGAGAGTATCTGGTAAGTTGGTTATGGACACGTGAAGGTTGAGGGACAAGATAAGAGACAAACGAAGGAAAAAAAAAAAAAAGATGGAGTGAATGAACTGCTCAAAGACCCCGGGGTACTTCAGGCTTCACCTCCTCAGTGGTCTGCAGTGGTGGAGCCATCTGGTGGCGTCATGACGGAGGTGTGGATGGTGGATGTTACTCCCGCCTGATGAATCCACTCCTGGATGCATGGCGAACGTCCAAAGCAAGGCGGTAATGTAGGGGGGGGGAAAGGAAACCTGGTTCACTTTAGCCCAACAGACTGCTACGTGTGTGTGTGTGTGAAGCTAAAAAGTTAAAATATGCACCTCTTCCGCGTCATGTGCAGGGGGACGGAGTTAAAGGTACAGTAACAGAGGGAGCACCTCGTCCAGTACCTGATTATATACAACTATAAGTGAAACTTGCGATATACGATCTGTGGTGTTGAGACACGTAACACAGGTGCCTAATGCCACTAG
Organism: Panulirus ornatus; assembly: GCF_036320965.1. Taxonomy (NCBI): domain Eukaryota; kingdom Metazoa; phylum Arthropoda; class Malacostraca; order Decapoda; family Palinuridae; genus Panulirus; species Panulirus ornatus. The sequence goes on along the minus strand of NC_092243.1, from coordinate 8,776,417 downwards.
TCGTCCATTCTGAAGTATCTCTTGCCAGTTGTGTACCAGACACAGCTCCCATGTGCCAGTTGTGTACCAGACACAGCTCCCGTGTGCCAGTTGTGTACCAGACACAGCTCCCATGTGCCAGTTGTGTACCAGACAAGGGTACGCAGTTCCAGGTGTGTACCAGACATAGGTGCCTGGTACTAAGCGTGTGCTCAACACATACACTTAATGACAAGTGTACGAAACACAGGCACTTAGTGCCAAGTGCACCATTCACATGCACTCGATAATAAGCATGTACCAAACACATGCACACTTAGTGATAAGCGTGTACCAAATACATGCACTTAATGATAAGCGTGTACCAAACACAGACACTTAGTGATAAGCGTGTACCAAACACATGCACTTAATATTAGATAAGAGTGTACCAAACACATACACTTAATAAGCGTGTACCAATCACAGACACTTAATGATAAGCATGTACCAAACACAGGCATTTAGTGCCAAGCGTGTACCAGACACAGGCACCTGGTGCCACATATCTACCTCCCCAGGAGTGACCGGAACCATCCAGTAAGTTTGGACTCTAAGGCCTAATGTCGGGGTTCTAGTCCCTTCCTCACAACCCACGATAGTCAACAGTGTCTCCTCCCAGTCCTCCAGTCTCGTCCCCATATCGACGACGCCAATTTCTCTCTCTCTCTCTCTCTCTCTCTCTCTCTCTCTCTCTCTCTCTCTCTCTCTCTCTCTCTCTGCGGCTTGCCACGTGTCCCCTTCCCTCCCACCCGCTAGGGAAATCACATGCGATCTAACCCACACCGAGCGTCACCGATCGTCCCTCCCTCCTCCTCCTCCTCTCTGTCTCCCCTGGTCTGTGGAGATCATAATGGTGAGGGAAATGGTAACGCAGCCCACTCACTCGGCCGTAGGAGGCCGCTCCTCTCTTCAGCGTCATGACTCACATAATCTATCTATCCTACACGATCCATCCTGACTCACATTATCTATCTATCCTACACGATCCATCCTGACTCATGTTATCTATCTATCCTACACGATTCATCCTGACTCATGTTATCTATCTATCCTACACGATTCATCCTGACTCACGTTATCTATCTATCCTACACGATCCATCCTGACTCACATTATCTATCTATCCTACACGATCCATCCTGACTCACGTTATCTATCCATCCTTTCAACTTTCTATTCGTCTTTCACTCTTTTTTTTTCTCTTTGTTTACCCAAGTTTCTTCCCACTGAAACTGAACTTGACATCACTGAGCCATATCCCTCTCTCAATACCCTATCTATATCCTTAGTATTCAACCCCATTTGCCATCTGTATAGCAGCAGGAGAACACTCCCCCTTCGCTTGCACTGTGCGATTCTCCGTACTCCGCCAGGTCGATCCTGTGAGAGGAAGCCTCTCATCCTGGCTATTGATATTCTTGGGCTGGAGTGGCAGAGTTTGCATAGCTCAGGTGCCTGACGTCTATCTGTGCCATCGACGACCGATGACGAGAAGGTCGCCCCACTCTGCTAGGGGATGACGTCGACTTGACATGAGGAGGTGAACTTCTGCGTCTGCAAAGGGCGCCCATAAAGGATAGATACGTCGTCTGTGCCACGGGACTAAAGTCTGATGTTATTACGGGGATTTGAGTGTTTTGCATGGCAGTCGCGTCTGTTCCATGCGAGTTTGAGTTTGTACCATGGGACTCAGAGGCTGTTCAGAACTTAAGTTTGTTCAGCGGGGTTTAAGTCTATTCGGAACTTGAGTCAGTTCCACTGAAATAAAGTTGGCTCCGTGTGGCTAGTCTTTTCCACGAGGCTGCCTCCATAGCGATTGGCCGAACAGGGACGTCTACACACGGAGAGGAACTTGATTCATCTCACAGACCCTACAGGAGAAGAACGAAGAACAAGACTCTGGGTTGATGTATATGAGACACTATCACTCCATCTAGATGGAGACATGAGGAAAGATTGCCTCATCAGGCATCTGGTCTGGCCAAAGATCTAGTTGTGGCTCCCACGAGAGAGTGGGAGACTTTGGTCGAATCCATGAATGAGTTCGTTCAGACGATGGAACTTGAGGGGACGTGTGTGTGTGTGTGTGTGTGTGAGAGAGAGAGAGAGAGAGAGAGAGAGAGAGAGAGAGAGAGAGAGAGAGAGAGAGAGAGAGAGAGAGAGAGAGAGAGAGTGTGTGTGTGTGTGTGTGGCAACAAGGAGGACCATAATATGAGTGGGTCATCTACCTCCCAAGGGAAATTATTGTGCAGACGCTCTCACTCCTCCCGTTGGTGGCTGGGTTAAGGACAGGCACGTGTCAGGCTGGGTCAGGGACGGGCACGTGTCAGGCTGGGTCTGGGACGGGAACGTGCCAGGCTGGGTCAGGGACAGGCACGTGTCAGGCTGGGTCAGGGACGGGCACGTGTCAGGCTGGGTCAGGGACGGGCACGTGTCAGGCTGGGTCAGGAACAGGCACGTGTCAGGCTGGGTCAGGGACGGGCACGTGTCAGGCTGGGTCACGGACGGGTACGTGTCAGGCTGGGTCAGGGACGGGTACGTGTCAGGCTGGGTCAGGGACGGGTACGTGTCAGGCTGGAGGTGGAGTGAATAATCTACAGAAAAGAAGAAGAAAAAAATAAAAAGATTGACCTGTTGAAGAGGTCATCCTTGAACGTTCCTCCCCTCTGATAGCACGAGTGGCTGGCGAAGGAGGTCCTCCTTGAACTCTCTTCACCCCACTCCCGCTTCCCTCCCCCACACCTCCCCACCGATAGATTTAGGTTCATTCCCGGTTCTCATTCTTCCCTTAAAGGAGGTGGAATCGTCCCACTTAAAACCCCTTAAAAGGCAAGGCTCACTTAGAGGGGCGAGACTAAACCTTCTCTCCACAATCTTTCCCTTCATCCCTCAACCCATACCAAGAACCTCTCTCTCAGCAGTCGACCAGGGAAGTCCCTCCTATTTTCGTTTTGATTTAACAAGCGGCGACCATATTCCCTACCCAAGCCTTCCTTCCTCCTCCCTCCACCCTTCTTGCTCCCTTTATGATCTCCTAACCTTTCCAGGCCTCCTGGAAGGGAAGGAAGAAAATGGTATGCCCCCAGAGGACCAAGATGTGAGTGACTACGAGTTAGGGTAAGGACAGATGATAGTGTGCAGAAACACCTCAAAGACTCTTCGGAACCAGAGTACGAAAGATAATTTGGCCGTTCCTCGACACACGTGTATTCTTTCCTTCGTGCGTGCTCGCTGTTTCCTACGTGAGCGAGGTAGCGTTCGAAACGCATGACGAAACATCGGATGTGTGTGTGTGTGTGTGTGTGTGTGTGTGTGTGTGTGTCTGTGTGTGTGTGTGTGTGTGTGTGTATCAAATGCATGATTATGTGTAGGAATTTATACATGAGTGTGTATATATATATATATATATATATATATATATATATATATATATATATATATATATATATATATATGTGTGTGTGTGTGTGTGTGTGTGTGTGTGTGTGTTGGAAATATGTGGGTGTTACGCTGGTTCAAGAATATCCCTTGGAAAGGCTCTGGATCCAGGGAATATTTCTTTGCCGTAGTCATGAATTATGGAAGGGATCTTGGTTGCCAAGCCTCAACCCACCCCCACACTCACCCACCCACACACACACACATACACACACACACACACACACACACACACACACACACACACAACACACACACACACATACACACACCGCTTCCAATAAATCCTTAGCTTACTGGCGAGTTGGTGAAATGATAAATGGTAAATAAATTCAGCTCAGAATCTAAGATAAGAAGTTAAAACCGTAAGCGTTATAAACCAAAGGACAAATGCTATAGAAAATGAATACTCATGAAATTCATGATTTTTTTTTTGGGGGGGGGGTGTCTACGATGTTGTTATGATACTGGGTGAAAATACACGACTGTGACTTAGATAGATTACGAGACTCTGATACTCTTCACCTCGAGGATGTCTGTACGAACTTGAAGCTTTAAGGTACGACCCTGGAGGAGGATGGTACGACTCATTTGAGGACGATGGTCCGATCCTCGAGCAAAGACGACTAGGCCCTTGAGCATGACGGTACGACCTTTGAGGACGATGGTACGACCCAGGAGCACGACGCCATTATCCTTAGGTGTAACTGCTTGGTGTCTGACCTGACCCCTCTCAAAGCACAGGCCATTATACCCAAAAGACGCAACGTCATGGTCAAGGACTGTGTACCGTCGTGCTCAAGGGCTGTGTACCGTCGTGCTCAAGGGCTGTGTACCGTCGTGCTCAAGGGTTACACCGTCGCTCTGAAAGGCTTCAGGGATTGAAGCGTTTCTTTCACATCTTCACCTGCAATCACCCGCCCAAGAAGAAAGAAAAACAATGATTAACTTCATTCGTAACTTCTCAAAACTTCAGCGATGACTCGCTCCTTATCCCTTCCTCGAAGGATTACTCCAAGATAAAAGAAAAGCTGAGAAAGACTTGGAAGAGAAGGTTTTAATCTTGATAGACACAAGTTAACAAGCTATTCTATGCTTCAGTAAGGACTTCCAAGTTAACTGTGCTTATTGCTGAAACCAACACCTTCCAGGACTCAGTAGTTCTGGAAGTCAGAGACATCTTCTAGGCACAGGAGGTTACTATCAAGTCCAGCTATGACAGGGCAGTAATCAATGGTAGTTCATGACAGGACAATAGCCAAAAATGGCAGGAATGAGGTACCATCAAAGACCAGTTATGACAGATTACAAGTTAAAGACAGTTGTGACAGGGTAGCAGTCATAGACAGCGATGATAGGGAGGCAGTCAAAGACAGTTTCATCACAGGGTAACAGTCTACAGACGCCTATGATGGGACAGCAGGCAAAGAGAGTAGTGACAAAGTAACTGTGCGCAGGAGAACGATGAAAACTCCGAGAAATATTATTCTCATCCACGAACAAATGAAATACGAGCACAGTTTGATGTAAGGAGACTCATAATCTGACTTCATTAGGGACACTAAGATGCATTATAACTCACATGAATGAGGTGGCTCTCTCATTTTTTGACCTCACTAAAGCTGACCAGAGGCAGCAGCCCTCCTCACAGTGCCTCAAAAATACGAATGAATCAAGAGGGAACAACCCAGCTCATGTAACGGGAAAAATGAATCTAAATCGTCTTCCTCAGGTAACATAATAGAAATTCAGAACAGAAAACACATTAACCTACATCTATGGGGTTATAAGAATACTGAGATATCTTGTTCTTCTTTAGCTTAGTGATGAAACCTATGTTTCTATCATTCATATGGAAAATATACTTGATGAATATGTACAGGGGCATACACAGGATAGCCAGATAATAGAAGACTTTATGACTGTACAAGGGGATGTACATGGAAATGCCAGATAACAGAGGACCTGATGGCCATACACGGAAGTACATGAGAAAGCCAGATAACAGATGGTCTGACGGTTGTATAAGCTGGGAAAGCCATTTAACAAAGGACCTCATGGTCTTATACGGAAGTACACGGGAAACCCAGATACCAGAAGATCAGATGAGCCATAAGATAAGGCTATCTGCTGACGGGGCGTAGTAACAATAACTTAGATATTTCTAATCTATATAGACGGAGAAAGGAGAGCAAAGGCAGAAGGTTCCTCCCCATCCACTATTCCGTTCGTATCTAAATCAGGTCTCTTGTCTAACAGGTATAAAATATCTTAAACTCAGAGAGGCTAATGAGGGCGGTAGGAGGTGGTGCTCATTAGAAAGCAAAGTTTAATGAAGTGATGTAAGTACAGTTTAGAGGAAGCGTTACCATAAGCAAGGTATTAGGTTTAGCGGAGGAGAAAGAGGCTGGCTGGAGTGTGAGTTTACATGGCGAGAACCTGGAGGAAGTGGTGCGTATTAGATACCCGGGAGTGGACATGGCAGCCAATGGAACTGAGCCATAGGGCTGATGAGGGGGAGGTCAAGGCCTGGGCTCACTGAGGAGTGTATAGAAAGAGTAGTTACTGCTTGTGAGGGTGAAGGTGGCTGTGTCTGATGGCATAGTACAGTTCCGACGGTGTTGTATGGATGCGGTACGTGGTCCCTAGATAAAAAAAGTACGTCAGAGGGGGGATGGGTTGGAAATGAAATGCTTGACGACAATATGTGAGGAAGACTGATGGAGTAAGAAACATTAGGGTAAGAGAGACGTGTGGTAGTAGGTGGAGTATGTATGAGAGTGTTGAGAAGAGTGTGCTGAAGATGTTTGGACCTCCGGAGAGGATGAGTGAGGAGAGGTTGACCAAGTGGATATACGTGTCGGAAGTGGAATGAAAGTGGAAAGGCAGAGAGGTGACGGATGGATGAAGTGATAAACGCTTTTTGCGCTCGGGGGGCCTGAATATCAAGGAAGATGTGAGAAGTGCACGAGATACAGCAAACTGGAGAGTTAAGATATACAGGGGGGCGACGTGCTGTCAACGGGCTGAACCAAGGCATGTGAAGCGATCTTGGGAAACCACGGAGAGATCCGTGGGGGGCTAGCTGCTGTGTGTGTGTGTGAGAGAGAGAGAGAGAGAGAGAGAGAGAGAGAGAGAGAGAGAGAGAGAGAGAGAGAGAGAGAGAGAGAGAGAGAGAGAGAGAGAGAGCAAAATGAGTTCTAGATGGGGTTCCAATCGGTATATAAATGTTAGCGTAAGGGACCAGCACCATCATTGCCTAACCCCCAAACCCACCCCCATCACCATCATCATCACCCATTTCCTGAGGGAGGAACAGAAAGGGTGTGTCAGGAGGCAATCTGGCGAGAGCAGGCGGGTCCCCCAGCTGACAACACGGCCCGGTAATTACCTTCTCTGTGAGGTTAGATGTGATTTTCTGATGAAGTAATCACTAAATGAATGAAGTTCAGGGGGTGTCCTTCAGCTAGGCCTGCTTCTGTATAATGACTTCCCTCACTCACTGTGGTAAAATATTGCTGTTGGAAAAGGGAATTTTTAGAATGAATGTGTGTGTATATTTCTTTTCCTACATATTTGGCATTTCCCCACGTCAGCGCGAGGTAGCGTTCAAGAACAGATGACAGAGCCTCGGGGGGGGGGGGGGGGGGGGGGGGGGGGGGGGGGGGTTTGACTCTTCACTTGGCCCCCTTCTCTGTTCCTTCTTTTGGAAAAGTAAGAACAGGAGGGGAGGATTTCCAGCCACCTGCTCCCTCCCTCCCCTTTTAGTCGCCTTCTACGACACGCAGGGAATACGTGGGAAGTATTCTTTCTCCCCTATTACGACACGCAGGGAATACGTGGGAAGTATACATGTATGTATGTATGTATGGGTTACATGAACCATTCTACCATGTATGACAGATCCCCAGCGCCCAAGTGAGTGTATGTACTCTCGCTGCCCCATCACGCTATCAGCAATTCTGTTTACGTTTGGGAACCCGGCGTCTCTCATTTCCATTATGTGGGAGATCTGGCCTGAACAAACTCTTTCTGATTTACATTTTAATAAGATTCTTAAAGTCATTTTCTCACATGGATGAGTCTGGCCGCGGTTGAAATTCAAATACAATCACTCAGGCTGGGTGAATATTTGCGTAACGTCAAAAAAAAAAGAAAAAAAAAGAGCTCGGGAATACATTAAGGTCATCATCATGTTATTACGAAAGTTATGAAAGAGAATTTGGTCAATAATTACGGTCGTAAACTGTCGTGTGATTTTTATTAAGGTCTTCCTAGCGCATTAATGAGGATGTTTATAAAAGTTAATATTTCTAGATAGTGAAAATACTTGTTAAATATTCACTTATTTCTTAATCTTTTTTTTTCAAAATTGAAGAATAAAATCTTATGAGGGGAAATCAAAATCAATACGTATGACTCTTAAAGTGGAATGTATTCTGGCCGGTAAATGGGTGCCTGGCTCAGACCGGGGAGTGTGTGTGTGTGTGTGTGTGTGAGGATACATATATGAGGATATGGACACGGTGCGCATTCAAGGTTAGATTCTATGTGGGGATGAACAGCTGGGTTGACTGTGGACCGAGTGCTGAAGCCAGTTTTCGTACTTATTCAGTTTCATTTTTCTAATTGTTCAAAATTTCCCTACCCAACTCTTTACCTACATTAACGCCCCTACTTAACTTGCTTATGAAGTTACTTTCTCGTTAAAGACTTGTTTCACTGACTACTTGTTTATGCTGAATACATCTTGTTATTCTGTACCTGTTATTGATTGTCCTCAGTGATCTTTGCTGTATTAAATTTGTATTCACTGTATTGCTTTTCTGTATTTACTTTGCGCATGTCTAGCTTGCTATATTGTGGAATTTCGAATCATTTCCGTACATTTCCTGTACACTTCTGTACACACCAAATGCTTCATCCATTTTTCTAAGCCTAACATATGTTATTTGGTCTTAGACAGGTCTTTATGACAGGTTATTCCCGTACTTAAGTCTTCTTTTGCCTTTGTGGCAGAGGGTCTGTTCAAGACGGTTATTTCCAGACGTAGTTTCCAGTTGGGTCTACTCTCGAGACTCCAGGGAGGCATCATGGAGTAAAGCGTCGTCCACATTCCTTCGGGGCGAGGATTCCTCCTTCAGGTTCCGTCGTCGCTGATATGCCCCGCGGGGTTCTGTTGACCTCGCCCGGCCTACCTCAACATCCCCTGACCTCCGGGTCAGGGTCTCTTTGTGGACACTCCTTTTCCAGACCCGTCACTGGGGTGCTTGGGCGACGCCGTCATGGTTTCTGGCCTTAACGGTTCTAGTCAGACAAGAGGGAGGAGGTCTTCGTAGACCCTATTTGATCTGCGATGGTGCGGTCTCCTCCCTACGTCCCACTGTCCATACCAGGTCAGGATATTCGTGGGGACGATCATGTCTTCCTAGTTGGTAATGGTTTCCACTGCCAAGCGTATTGGTATCCTTATGTACACTCTGCCTGGCACCGGTCGGAGGTTAGACTCCACTTACGGCTTGGAAACACTCTTAACGCTCGCAGTTGATCGTCCTTTCACTTCAGTAGTCCCTGAGAGTGGGCCTTGGCTTTCCAGGCCCTTGACTGTCTTTTTCAGCCATTCCTGCGCCTGCGGGACATATCACTTCTGTTAGTTCTAGTCCCAGCGGAGTTAACTCATCTCTCCGGACGTGTAGAGAGTCAGGGAGGCTATATTTTTCCAGAAGAGGGTTTCCCGTTTCTCGTTTCGTTTATAGTATTTGCTCAACGTTCCGTTCCTTATACTCTAACGTTTCGATTCATCGTTTGATGAAGAGCGCTTCCATCTCTCTCACGGGCATCACTACTGCACTCCTGGACGTTCTGGGTGTTGTTGCCGCCTTTGTGGACTTCGATGTTGCGATCGTAGCTACGAAGTTGTGTCAAATCTTCATTTCATGGGCGACTCGCGCATTCCTCACGATTTCACGTGCAGACACTCAGTGGAAATTCAGCCGTACCGTTGGCTGATTTTACCGCATTTGCTCGAAAAGGTAATAATCTCTCTCTCTCTCTCTCTCTCTCTCTCTCTCTCTCTCTCTCTCTCTCTCTCTCTCTCTCTCTCTCTCCCTGCTTCGTCTGCTTGTGTATTATCTTCCTGGAAACGCGTCTCGGTTTCGATCATCCTCGACTTTATCCCTGGATCATGTCGCAGGCTCGAGTGACATCCCCTCTCCTTCCCCACCATCCCCCTTCCCCGTCTCCCCCCTCCACCCCCTCGCGTCTTCTAAGAGATCCCCTTTGAGAGTCTTCCTCTGAGCCCTTCTCTGTCAGGGAGTTTACCACGGCTCATGGTACAGCTTCGATGTCCTCACCTGAACCTCGCAAACACCTGTCTTCCAGCAGTTCAGCATCTTCCTTGGATTTTAACCCTTGGTTCCAGCAGTGCGAGACGCCATCTCTGGACCATTTTCGACCGCTGTTCGTCTACGATGCACTACCATCAGTCCCTGTATCTGTGTCATTTCCTTTTTTGTCTGGCTATTGCTGAAGAAGGCTTGTATCATGGTGTCGTAAACAGTCAATATGTGTGTGTGCTGCTTCGTCAGCTATGGCTGGAGGAAGCCTGTGTAAGCTGCTAAGTAGGTTTTCCTGAGCGTCGGCGTGACTGGAGTGCAAACGCCCGGATTCTCAGTAATATATCAAAAGGAATTATCCTATGTGGGCCCATACTCATGTCCGTCTATATTCACGCATGCGCACGCCGAGCGAGGGATGTATGCATCATGCCTTAAAATGTTTCGTCCTTATTACCCAACATAGTCCTAGCATCCTGAATGGAAATGCCAATTTATATATATACATCTTGTTCTTAATAACTGTCTTTCATAGAACTATGCTCAAAAACTAGCTTTTGCGTCACTGCCAGCGGTTTAAAGTAAAGGAGTGGACCAGATTAGATCTTGAATGAGGTATGAGACAGAACAGATGAAAGAAGAATAGACAGAAAGTGAAAAGAATCCAAGAGTCTTTTTGGAGGTGGAAAACCTGACTTTTAAGAAACGAGCGAGTCGTGAGCTGCCAGGAAAGTCTTTGAAGGTAACGAGTTCCAGAGTTTAGCTGTGCAAGGGAAGAAACAGACAACACAACGGCCAAAATCCATGCGTTGTTAACCCACATGAGATGATCATGTGACACAGTGACTTGACCGAGTACTACGTAATTTAGCTAATGGTGACGACACACAAGAAGCCATTTCTTGGGAACGGATAACGATGAAATGTCTATATAGATGTGCAAGAGAGAGAGAGAGAGAGAGAGAGAGAGAGAGAGAGAGAGAGAGAGAGAGAGAGAGAGAGAGAGAGAGAGAATAAGGCCTTGGTTCTGACTATCAGAAAAGGATCAAGAGTAAGAATTTTACTTTACACACACACACACACACACACACACACACACACACACACACACACATACACACACACACACACACACACACACACACATACACACACACACACACACCTTCCGGAATCATCTTCACTCGAAAGAAATTCTAAAGAACTGAACAAATCTTAACGAAACAAACTTCGACGAAATAAAGATTACTATAACGAACACGAAGGAAGAAAACGCGAAAGCGCGAAAGATTATTGGAACACTCGTCTACGTAAATGAACTCCCAAAATATAATGAGCTCTTATGAAAACATATATTTTACGTAACATTAAACTACAGCAAATTAAACTGTCCTCTGATAAAACAGAAAAAGAAAGTTACGAAAGTTACATTTACGTTTTACTGGCGACTTAGAAAACGATTAAGATTTTCCAAATGTTTATGAAAACGGAACATTGGATCAAGGTCGTGCGTGTCTTCCAGGTGTGGGTGACGGGGCAAGATGTTGACGACAGAACAGAGAGAGAGAGAGAGAGAGAGAGAGAGAGAGAGAGAGAGAGAGAGAGAGAGAGTGTTGGGGTGTGTGGGGGGTGGGGGAGAGCAGACTGACGCAATATCTTTCAAAAGATTTCGTGATAAAAAGACCTGAGAACACATACTCATGCAAGAATGCCCGAGGTAATTGGAAGGTGCGGTGGTAATGGGGGCGGCCCCCTTGTTAGCTGTGCAAGGGAATGGAGCGGTTATACACAGTGGATGTCGGCGAGCATGACTGCAGAGAGAGAGAGAGAGAGAGAGAGAGAGAGAGAGAGAGAGAGAGAGAGAGAGAGAGAGAGGCCACTCTTTCCCCGACGCTTGGTCCTGGAAGATCGTAATGTGAGGGAGTCTGGTAGTGACGCCCTTCCTAACGGGGAGACCCATCGTAGACACACACACACACACACACACACACACACGCCCACAGGGGCTCAGGTGAAGGCTGAGCCTCCCATCTTCAAGCCTGGAGCTTGTGAGAATCTTCCTTCTCTAAGTATAACATGATCAGTCTAGACGACAACACTAAGTTCCCAAGCCTTTACCCAAGATGCTGCTCATGCATATATATATATATATATATATATATATATATATATATATATATATATATATATATGTGTGTGTGTGTGTGTGTGTGTGTGAATTACCAATTACGACACATGTGTGCACTGGAATAGCAGGTAAACACGTGAGAGAACATCTGAATTTTATTCTTCTTACGTTTCGCCTTCTGCGCAGAAGCCTTCGTCAGGTAAAGTGCGTGAGATAGTAAGACACAAGTCTACATATCCCCCTGCAAGAGAGTGTTGTTACCTTGCCGCCGGGCGCCACTCCGCGTTCCTTATTCTCGTTCGACCGTGTTTCTCACTCCTCAGCCGTGTTCTAACAAACAACCGCTCCATTCTTTCCCTTGCAACGCCCAAGTGAATTCTTGTTCCGCGTCTCTTTGCAACGTAGTCCCAGAGGGTGATACTTGCAGGGAGGTAAGTCTCATGATTATGGCATAGATGAAAAAAAATATATACCTGGATGACGAGTCGTAATGGAGATTTCCAGGTTAGAAATATTGTTGGAAATGGCGTAAAGTATTTGATTAAGTTCGGCCTTTATTATGATACACGGAAAACGAGGGACGGAGTTGGCATCGGTGATGAAATCGTCGGGAAGTACAGACACTACCTGAAAATGTAGTTATAGGCGAAATAGATGAAAAACGAGTTTAACGAAGAGGTTTGGAGGATACAAATAGAGGCTTGGGTTAGCTACCAGCAAAGGGTTTGGTGTATGAGGGCGAATGTGAGGAACGAGTGCCCCAAATCTGCTAGGAAAAGGGGGCCCGAAAGACGTGAAGGAAGGGTGAGGAGGAGGAGGAGGAGGAGGAGGAGGAGGAGGGAGGCAATCCTAACCAGTGGACGGGAGTCCTTCCTCCCCCCAAAGGAGTGAGGCGTGGAGGGGAGGGGTCCCTCCCTGCCAGCTGTGAGGAGACCTCAGCTCCGACCTGGCCGTTAGTGTTGCCTGAGCAGCGGTGAAGTAAGGTTGTTGACTGACTGTCTCTCTCCCCCTGCTCTTCTGTGAGACTCGAACCCTCCCCAAACGTGCGTGTTTTTCTGCTGTTGTCTGCGGTGGTGGTAACGGCTGTTGCGCCTGGTGGTGTAAGTGCGAGGTGTCCTATGGTGATAGTGACTGTGGCACCAGTACTAGTAGTTAATGGTGATAGGAATTTGTGAATATTAAGAGGTTGTACAGAGCAGTGCCATGAGCTTATGGGTAGCGGTGAAGTACAGTAACAAGGATATGCTGTGATGGTGGTGTACAGTGCCAAAGGGTCTGTGGTGGTGGTGTACAGTGCCAAAGGGTCTGTGGTGGTGGTGGTGGTGTACAGTGCCAATGGTCTGTGGTTGTGGTGGTGTACAGTGCCAAGGGTCTGTGGTTGTGGTGGTGTACAGTGCCAAGGGTCTGTGGTTGTGGTGGTGTACAGTGCCAAGGGTCTGTGGTGGTGGTGGTGTACAGTGCCAAGGGTCTGTGGTTGTGGTGGTGTACAGTGCCAAGGGTCTGAAGTGATGGCAGTGTATGGTGTGTGGTAATGGTGTTGTATGATGTGTGATGATGGTGTGTGGTGGTGATGGTGATGGTGGTGTGTTTGATGTGTAATGATGGCCACGTATGATGAGTCGTGATGATGGTGGCAGTGATGTATGACCTGTGATGATAGTGATGTATAGTGCGTTTGGCGGTGACCGGTATTGTATAGTGTGCATAGCGAGCACCATAATGATGGTGGCTGTATATGGTGTGCATGGCGATAGTGATACTGCACAGTAGGTGGTAATAGTGACGGATGATGGTAGTGGCTGTGTATAGAGTGTATAGTGATGGTGATGTATGATGTGTCGTGATGATGGTGACAGTGATGTATGACGTGTGATGATAGTGATGCATGGTGGTGACGGTAAAAGCCTGCATAATGACAGTGGCAGTATATGGTGTGCATGATGATAGTGACAGTGTACAGTATGTGGTAATAGCGATGAATGGTGGTAGTGGCTGTGTATAGTGTGTATGGTGATGTAAGTCAGTACACTGTGAAATGAGTAGGGGGCAATAATTATAATATCCGTTTCCTTCCACGTTTCTTATATCCATTTTCTACTCCAGCACTCTGGACAATTGACAACCGCTACAGTAAGTATTTACGTATTATATTTTTACCCAGTAAAAGCAGTAATTTCTTGCATTACAGAAGACGTACAATCTATGGTTTCATTTTGTTTGAGAAAATGAATATTACATGAGTATTTCTGCCCGTTTTCTTTTCTATGGGGTTACGGAAACCCTGTTTTATCTATGTAAGTCTTAGATGCATAAGCCCCATTAAGGGGGTGTAGAGTTGTATAGTGATGATAACTATAATAATGATAATGATACCAATAATAATAACAATTATAATCATAATGATAATGAAAATAATGAAAAAAAAACTGCATCTCCCACCTTAGCGTAGCTGCAGCACTAGCAACAAAGGCCTCATTTGCACACACACACACACCACTCTCGCCACCTGTCATGTATAATGTACTGAAACCAGAGCCTACTACTACAGCCAAGCCCCACAGAATATATACATATATATCCTCTTCTTTTTTCCTGGAAACCGCCCATAAGGAACATTAGACAGCCTGGAAGTGCTATACAAGAGCCATAATGATATCTGAGCTGCTATTCCACGTTTACAAGAGTCCCTACAGTTCCTCAGTGTGTGGAGTACTGCTCACATACGTATCCTGGAGTTGGCGCTTCTTCCACCTCTCTCCCTCTCAATAACTCCTCCTCCAGCTATCGTCGCACTTCAGTCACCCCTCTCCCGTCTATGGTGACGTTGCTGCCCCATCCCTGCTCCAGTTAACATTTCAGCTATTATTCTCGTAATGTGTGTGTGTGTGTGTGTGTGTTTGTGTGTGTGTGTGTGTGTGTGTGTGTGTGAGAGAGTGTTAGGGACCCGTGGCACGCACCTGGACGCTGGTTCCCATAGATTTTATGTGGAGACTAGTTACACGAGGATTGACCCATATCATGATTTTCTTCTTTTCGAACAACGAAACTTTGGAATTGTGTCTTCCTTTCTTCGTCTCCCTGTTTACAACTTCTCTATCCTTAAGGGTCGGGTCAACAAACTTTTCAGGCACTGTAAATTGAATTCATCCTTTTTCTCGTACTGAATGGGATTTATTTTCATAGTATATAGCCATGATTTCAGCCTATTTCTGCACGTGCCATGGCATCTACTATTCCATTTACACACACACACACACACACACACACACACACACACACACACACACACACACAACACACGCGAGCGCGCGTGTCCCTCAATGGTGTGATTATTACTCGAAAGTGCACTCGGGAACTTATTGTGTTTTATTTCCCCGTGGACTCAGGATATATATATATATATATATATATATATATATATATATATATATATATATATATATATACATATATACATATATACATATATATATATATATATATATATATATATATATATATATATATATATATATATCCAGGACCGTGTACTGCTGAGTCCACATAATAACACATACGTAATAGAGGTAAATCACGATATTTATATACGTGCTATATAGACTTCGGCTTCGATTAGGGATAACGAGTGGCTGTAGTCATTGCTGCTTAAGTCCTGGTTGTGGGCCGATACCCGTTATCTCTGCAGGAGATATTGAAGATATCACAAGATCGAGCGAGACGTAGGAACGCACCGGGACCATAGATATCGTAACACATGCAAATACCACGAAGATAACGCATGGCGGCAGTACGGTAATCATAGCGCATGACGACTGTGGGCGGAATGATGCTTTAGGCATCGTAGTGTGGGGGTGTGGGTGGATGGGTAGATTAAGCTATGGAACGCGCGCGCGCGCGCGTGTGTGTGTGTGTGTGTGTGTGTGTGTGTGTGTGTGTGTGTGTATGTGTGTGTGTGTGTGTTGGTGTGTGTGTTGGTGTGTGTTGGGGGAGGGGGATGATAATAACAGTAATGCATGGTAATAGCAGGTGGTGTAGCATAATCCATGAAAACTGTGAGGGATAATGATTATGCATGATAACAGCGCGTATCCTAGCGAAGGGTAAAATTGCCCTCTTCCCTCTCCCCTTCCATCCCCCGCCCCCTCTCGTTTGGCGAGGTTCTCCCAGGCTTAACTCGCGTTTACAGAACGTTAAACCCAATTTCCACGTCCTTCCAGAAAATATATCATCAGCCTCAATATGTATGTCTTCCTTATTGCAGACATTTCGGAGCGAATTCAGAGGGAGAAGCAGCACGAATCAATATGACAAAAAAAAGACAAATAACACCAAGAAATTCTTTTTTTTTTCTTCTTTTTTTTGTTTTTTTAGGGAAGATAAGATAAGGGCTATCAGAGAGGGAGAGAGGGAAAACATTTTAGAGTTGCGTGATGACTAGGTGGAGTCAACTGATTATCATTTCGATAAAGGAAGGGGAAGAGAACAGACAGGCAACATAAACGCAAAGATTTAGAATATGATCATCACATCATGGCCTTTACGACTGTCGACAAAAAGTGTTATATTCAAGGAATTTGTCTACGTTTGGGGAATTACTGTTAGAATTAGATTCAAAATGATATGTTATAAGGAATTTTTGCACGTGATTTAAGCAGTATTATTGGATAGTCCCTTATTCCGTTGGATGTACGTATTGGCAAATGAGGAATTGAAGTCTGAAGATGGTCGCGAGTGAAATCAGCGAACGGAACTGTTTCAACATCTTGAGCGAGACGGTTCGACCCCCTCAAACGCAGCAAGAACGATCCTTGAGCGCGATGCTACGACCCTTGAGCACAAAGCTACGACCCTTGAGTTTAATGGTGGGTACTTTCACCTAACCCTTAAGGGTAAGGTCAAAGTTATATTAGGGGTCGTGATAAAGGGTCGTAAAGTCGTGATGGGTGTCATACTATATGGACTGGGGTCAAACCATCGCTTCAGTTGCGCTTAAAGGGCTTCAGTTAGTTGTCGTACAGTCGCGCTTAAAGGTCGTACTGTCGTGTTCGGTCAGTAACCTCAAAAATAAAGTTAAACTTGCTCTGACTGAGGAAGAAGAACTAAAGAGGACATCACCAAATTAGATTTCCCATATATACCAATTTCCTCAATACATTCTCAAGGGAAAAAAAAATAATATTGTATTTAACTAAACCACGTTTCTACATAATATTTATGGAACACTGTAGATAAAAAGATGGCACAAGCTTAAAAGCCGAACGGATACATGTCAAATGCTTAAATCTGGGACATGTCAGACCGAAGCAATACGAAACATTGTCGTCAAAGCCTGGGACGAAGAGGGGGTTAAGGGGGTGGGTGGGTGGGATGTTGACACGTCTGATCAAAGCTGTACCGAACCCTTATTCTCAAAAGGTCGAAACGTCAGTGTCGAAGCGCCTGATTGAAGCTATACAACAAACCCTCTTTCTCAAAAGGTCGAAACGCCCTGATCGAAGCTGTACCGAACCCTCTTGTCTCAGTAACGCCTTCAGCCAATCGCAAACCGGGACTCTGAGGCTTTGAGGCGTGTCTCGGAATCTTTTCATTCGCTGAGTTTGTCAGCTCCCAGTCCATGCGCGCACTCGTGTCTCAGTGGGTGAGAAGGTGGAATGGCTGGAAAAGTTGTAATAGAGACAAAATCATGATTTCGCTTCTTATTTACATCAGGGTTAAAGTTTGTACTAGAACTGCTAACGCAGACATACAGGCAGAAATAGAGGTACAGACAGAAAGACTATGATCATATATATATATATATATATATATATATATATATATATATATATTTTTATTTTTTTATTATACTTTGTCGCTGTCTCCCACGTTTGCGAGGTAGCGCAAGGAAACAGACGAAAGAAATGGCCCAACCCCCCCCCCATACACATGTATATACATACGTCCACACACGCAAATATACATACCTACACAGCTTTCCATGGTTTACCCCAGACGCTTCACATGCCTTGATTCAATCCACTGACAGCACGTCAACCCCGGTATACCATATCGCTCCAATTCACTCTATTCTTTGCCCTCCTTTCACCCTCCTGCATGTTCAGGCCCCGATCACACAAAATCTTTTTCACTCCATCTTTCCACCTCCAATTTGGTCTCCCTCTTCTCCTCGTTCCCTCCACCTCCAACACATATATCCTCTTGGTCAATCTTTCCTCACTCATTCTCTCCATGTGACCAAACCATTTCAAAACACCCTCTTCTGCTCTCTCAACCATGCTCTTTTTATTTCCACACATCTCTCTTACCCTTACGTTACTTACTCGATCAAACCACCTCACACCACACATTGTCCTCAAACATCTCATTTCCAGCACATCCATCCTCCTGCGCACAACTCTATCCATAGTCCACGCCTCGCAACCACACAACATTGTTGGAACCACTATTCCTTCAAACATACCCATTTTTGCTTTCCGAGATAATGTTCTCGACTCCCAC
The DNA here is from genome assembly GCF_036320965.1 of Panulirus ornatus. NCBI lineage: Eukaryota > Metazoa > Arthropoda > Malacostraca > Decapoda > Palinuridae > Panulirus > Panulirus ornatus. The sequence goes on along the minus strand of NC_092243.1, from coordinate 8,757,997 downwards.
ACATTCTTCAAGGCTCCCAGAATTTTCACCCTCTCCCCCACCCTATGATCCACTTCCGCTTCTATGGTTCCATCCGCTGCCAGATCCACTCCCAGATATCTAAAACACTTCACTTCCTCCAGTTTTTCTCCATTCAAACTCACCTCCCAATTGAATTGACCCTCAACCCTACTGTACCTAATAACCTTGCTCTTATTCACATTTACTCTTAACTTTCTTCTTTCACACACTTTACCAAACTCAGTCACCAGCTTCTGCAGTTTCTCACATGAATCAGCCACCAGCGCTGTATCATCAGCGAACAACAACTGACTCACTTCCCAAGCTCTCTCATCCCCAACAGACTTCATACTTGCCCCTCTTTCCAAAACTCTTGCATTCACCTCCTTAACAACCCCATCCATAAACAAATTAAACAACCATGGAGACATCACACACCCCTGCCGCAAACCTACATTCACTGAGAACTAATCACTTTCCTCTCTTCCTACACGTACACATGCCTTACATCCTCGATAAAAACTTTTCACTGCTTCTAACAACTTTCCTCCCACACCATATATTCTTAATACCTTCCACAGAGCATCTCTATCAACTCTATCATATGCCTTCTCCAGATCCATAAATGCTACATACAAATCCATTTGCTTTCCTAAGTATTTCTCACATACATTCTTCAAAGCAAACACCTGATCCACACATCCTCTACCACTTCTGAAACCACACTGCTCTTCCCCAATCTGATGCTCTGTACATGCCTTCACCCTCTCAATCAATACCCTCCCATATAATTTGCCAGGAATACTCAACAAACTTATACCTCTGTAATTTGAGCACTCACTCTTATCCCCTTTGCCTTTGTATATTATCCCTGGGGATAGGGGTGAAAGAATACTTCCCACGTATTCCTCGCGTGTCGTAGAAAGCGACTAGAGGGGACGGGAGCGGGGGGCCGGAAATCCTCCCCTCCTTGTATTAACTTTCTAAAATGGGAAACAGAATATATATATATATATATATATATATATATATATATATATATATATAACTTCTGTCAATCTGGTTTCTAATTATATGGAAATGGATTCATTAAGGGTCTCATATATATATATATATATATATATATATATATATATATATATATATATATATATATATATATATATATATATATATATATATACATATATATATATACATATATATATATATATATATATATATATATATATATATATATATATATATATATATATATATATATATATATATACATATATATATACATATATATATATATATATATATATATATATATATATATATATATATATATATATATATATATATATATATATATATATGATCTTTAAAACTAGGAACGCTACTTGGAACATATAAAAAACAGTTTGAAGAGGAATATCACAACGCCTATGAAATTTATGTATGCATAATTACCTGCTAATGTATAGCAAATAATGATATCTAAGTTGATTCATCTGCATAGAAGGCATAACTGAATATCTATCATACAGTGCAAGAATATTACAAATTTCGTATTCGATATACATACATACATACATATACATACATATACATACATATACATACATATACATACATACATACATACATACATACATACATACACATACATACACATACATACATACATACATACATACCATACATACCATACATACCATACATACATACATATATATATATATATATATATATATATATATATATATATATATATATATATATATATATATATTATCATTATTATTATCATCATTATTATTATACTTTGTCGCTGTCTCCCGCGTTAGAGAGGTAGCGCAGGGAAACAGACGAAAGAATGGCCCAACCCATCCACATACACATGTATATACATAAACGCCCACACACCCACATATACATACCTACACATTTCAACGTATACATACATATACATACACAGACATATACATATATACACATGTACACATTCATTCATTCCGCCTTCATCCATTCTCGCCGCCACACATGAAATATATATATATATATATATATATATATATATATATATATATATATATATATATATATATATATATATATATATCATTAGACTACAAATGTAATTAACTACTCTACTAGGGAGAAATCACCTTTGGCGAGGTTAAATCATATCTGTGATTGTACCAACTAACGAAATTTTCAAAAGAAGGAACATGTTGGTTTGTTAAGCAACACAAGGCTATCACAGCGTAAAGTTTGGTAAGTGTACATCACATCAAGTGAAAAAGTATCAAACTTTCCCCCATATACATCCCTAATGGCCAAACTCTAACCAAAAAATGGAAACATATAACTTAGTAGTTCTCATATGAGGCAAGCTTCCAGGAGGATTTCTTTATATATATATATATATATATATATATATATATATATATATATATATATATATATATATATATATATATATATATATATATATATATATGAGAGAGAGAGAGAGAGAGAGAGAGAGAGAGAGAGAGAGAGAGAGAGAGAGAGAGAGAGAGAGAGAGTGGATTATTGCTATCATCTATTATTGTTTTCGTTACTGTCAATATAATTCTGCCTCTGGTAACTATCGTTATCATCATTACTATTATCATTACACAACCTCGGAACACCTTTTTTTCAGGGGGGCCCCCAAAGCCTCGAGATTGCACTTCATGCAGGAGCAGGGAAATGATGGATACCTCTGAAAGGAACAGGTCCTCAATCACACTACTGATGTCCATCGAATAACGGTGGTACAACCCCTTCGAGGGAGGCCTCTCGCTCCTGGCGTAACCTCTTGCAGGAGGAGCTCGCCAACCGGAGGATCATCTTCCATGGTGCCCCCCTGCAGCGCTCGGGAAAATGGACACGTCCACCTGGCAGAAGCACAGGCCAAGAAGTGTGTGTGTGTGTGTGTGTGTGTGTGTGTGTGTGTGTGAGTACCATACAGTTGAGGAATAAGCGTTCAATGTCTTCCTTGTGTAACTTGTACACTGGATGGTGGTGGAGGTGTCCAGAACACACAGGAGAAAGTGTAACTCATTCATGCCTGGGGAATGTAGTTTCAGGTGGGTGGGTGTCCGGTGAAATGGTGTTTAAGAATGATTAAGAGCACGATCGCTTGATGCTTGTCGGATCATTTCGAGGTGTTTGCTGAAGTGTATGATATATATATATATATATATATATATATATATATATATATATATATATATATATATATATATATATATATATACATATATAGTGCCCGCCAACGAAGTAGTCGCAAGCGGGCCTGCGGCAATCATACTGACGCAAAGCACTTTCCCCCACCTACAGTGTTTGCATCCGCCAGTGAAGTTGGCGCCCTATAGTGAGCAGTGGCAAGTATGTGGCGTGCTGGCATGCCACATAAGCGCACTTCAGTAGCTGTTTAGCTATTGTAGGAGATGGAGGTATTTTCGATTATTTTCTTCATTTTCGTACCTCTGCCACTTAATACGGTTAGAAAATGCTCACCTTACAAGTGACGAAAATAGCTTCTATAGTTGCACTTGACAAGGAACATGAACCAGTTATGGAAACTACAAATATTACTGGGGTGAGCTTGAGAACGATTCGACGATGGGTGAAGAAGTTTCATGATAGCACCGGCTACGTTACACCGACCCATGTGAAACGCCCTGGGAAGGCTAAGACAAACCTCTCCACGCCCTCGGAATGTTCTTAAATGTCGAGTGGATGCAGACCCACCACGCCTGAGTGCGAAAGATTGAAAAGAGAAAACCCTCAGACTGCTCAGAGGTGTGTCAGTAAGGACAGTGCTACAGCACCACTTAAGCGAGGACCTTAAGTACCGGAGCTGAAGGCTGCTTCCTATATCACTCGTAACCCTTAGGTACCACAGGAAAAAGAGTCGAAATTACAAGAAATGTGTAGTGTGGGATACGGCTAAGTTTAGAAGTGTCATGTGGTGTGATGAGGCCACCTTTTCTGTGACAGGTGGCTCTGACAGCAGACGTGTGTACAGGGCCACCCGACTGTGATCCATTCAACGAATATATATATATATATATATATTTCCTGCTTGACTTGTGGTGGGAGTGTTTCCACCATGGTGTTGGGGACCTTGTGGTCTTGCCAGAGAACGAAACTTACGAACGAACGTAGTTACCACCAGCTGCTGTGCGAGCCATCTTCGTAATTCGTGAGGCCGAAAGTGTTCATGCAGGATGGGACTATACTGCCACACTAGTCACTGATTGGCTGAGGGTCTGCGCGGCAGAGTTCTTCAGTGGAATATTCCCACAGGATTTAAATCCAACGGAAAACGTTATCTCTACTTATGCTGGAGGCAGCCACTCGTGAAATTTGGGCAGGGATGGATGCCGAGTGGCTCCAGAACTTCAGTGAGTCAGTTCCTGGTCGTTTCTAGGGTTGTATAAAGAGGAAAGGGAAGCTGATAAAGTATCTCCCCTGATGATGTGATTATTACACGAAAGTGCACCTGGGAACTTATCGTGTTTCATTTCCCCGTGGAAATATATATATATATATATATATATATATATATATATATATATATATATATATATATATATATATATATATGTGTGTGTGTGTGTGTGTGTGTGTGTACTCAATACATACGTACATGCGCACAACAAACAAAATATGTTACATCATATATTAGATAATGCATTAGACTATATTTATGTGAAGCGATATAGGAAAACACGTATAGATTAGAAGCAACATTACCTCAGCCAGTTATGTAGAAAGTAACGATGATAGTCGCCCCTTGCGCCATTTCAAACCACACAAAAGGTCGTGAAACCTATCGTCTTTAAAATGGTACTCGCTTTGGAAAGGGAACTTTATCGTCTATTGCAGGAGATTCGAGTCGGGGATTTGATTTCGTCGAATGTTCGTAAACTCTGGAATATTACAGAGGAAGATGAGGTCTGATCGAGTCTGTCTTACCCTCTCCAAAACTTAAAATAGCCTGCGGTGTCTGGCAACTTTCACCTCAAGTATTGCCATATATTTATAATATTTTCATATCATTATTTTTTGTTTTTCTTTTAAGGAGGGTCGTGATCTTCTAAATAGACATCTAAGCATCGGGCTTAAAGACGTTCACGGAGATGAAATCGGGTGATTCCTCCTTTACGTTAATGCTGTAACCTTTCTGTGACCCTCATTACTTCTAAATGTCGAACCTTTACATAGTTGGAGGACATGATTCAAAGTAAATGATGCTGTCACGTATGTTCTGCAAATATTTCATGGTTCGGAAGTTAGAAATAATGAGATGCACAGGAAAGGGTTATTACCATCATGGCGGACTTGGATCAGATGATGGTGAGCTCAATTAATTTTTTGAGCCGATATATATATATATATATATATATATATATATATATATATATATATATATATATATATATATATATATATATATATATATTGGAAAGGATCACAATCTTGCGCGTGATCAAGATATTCCTATGAGTCCACGGGGAAAAATGAAACACAATAAGTTCCCAAGTGCACTTTCGTGTAATAATCACGTCATCAGGGGAGACACAAAAGAGAAATATAACAGTCATTTGATATACATACATATATCCCGTCCTTACCACAGGGAAATGAAACACGATAAGTTCCCAAGTGCACTTTCGTGCGGTGAATACATCATATAACAATCAGTTGATACACAACGAAGAGACGTAGGTAGGACGCCATTTGGTAAACAAGTGACTCTCCGAATGGTGATCTCTTCCAATATATTGTAGACTAGTATTAGAATCTATGACAACACAAAACAATTGCCAGATGCCGCAGGCTGTATCTGAAGTGGGACACCACACAACCTCACACCTGATCGTACGTTTCCAGAACATCATAAATGCAGCACTGAAATGAAATCTTTTTAGCTTGACTATCCCGCAATAGAGAACAATGTTGCCTTCCCCAAGCGGAAATCGTGTGAGAACGACAGTTCATATAACGTTTGTGAGGCTGGAATGTTCATAAAGATGGCAGAGTGAAATTATCAATGATTCCTTTGTTACCTGTTCAGTGTGTGATACCATTTGAAAGATGATTTATGTATGTATATTTTTTGTACAACTCTGAATGCTTCTAGATAGATAGATGTTGATTAGACAGATAGGAAACACAGAAATACAGTGTTCTTTTCTAAACACTGGAGCACGATGGCACGATCCTTGAGCACGATGGTACGACCCATGAAGAGAGATGGTACGACACTTGACCACGACAGTACGACCCTTGAACGTGACGCTACGACCCTTAGGTACGACGTTACAAGCTTTGAACATGACGTTACGACCGTTGAACATGACGTTACGACCCTTGAACACGACGTTACGACCCTTGAACACGACGTTACGACCCTTGAACACGACGTTACGACCCTTGAACACGACGTTACGACCCTTGAACACGACGGTGCGACTCTTTAGCCCGACGATACGACCCTTCAGAGCGACATGACGACCCTTTGTGTACATTGGCGTGACCTTTGACCTGACCTTTATTGGTTGTATTACGGTAAACTAAACACGCTGAAAAATGAGATATGTGAGACATGTTGTTGAAAGGGACTTGTTCACTTTCAGTCTTAAAGGTTAGAATGTATGAAGAAGGTTTGTATAGATAAAAGGATTTATATAGAAAATAGATATGGTATAGATTATATAGAAGAAGAATGTATGATAAAGGTTATATAGAAAAAAAAAGAACTGTACCGGGGAAGGGCGTGAGATCCCATTAATGTATCAACCGAACACTGGAAATGAGAGAGAGGAAAAAAATAGTAATGTAAATGTACGAAAAAATAATTATTTATTAACATATCGTTTTCTCAGAACTCAAAAGTTTGCCCCCGTAATAAAAGTAGTGATGACTGAGAGAGAGAGAGAGAGAGAGAGAGAGAGAGAGAGAGAGAGAGAGAGAGAGAGAGAGAGGTGCCTAATCATCAGTCGTGTCTGACATGCTTGCAGAGGACGACGTAATTGCCGTGGTCATATAATTTAGCATTACAATGTCTCGCGCGGCTGGGCTAATGGGACTCCCTTCCCTGGCGCGCAGCAGCAGCAGCAGCCCCGTCGTTCGCTGGCTGGCTTGCTCGCTGGGGGGTTGGAAACCTCACCAGGAGAACCTTAAACCCAGCCATCATTCCTCCTGGCTCTCAAGATAATCCATAGAGTAATCATAAAAGCCAAATATTACCAATTTGATCCTACGATTTGCTGACAAAATAATTGATACGTGTTCTTAATGTTGTTGGTGATGCAAATGTTATTCGTAAGAATAAAGAGAAATGACGTTATCTCTCTCTCTCTCTCTCTCTCTCTCTCTCTCTCTCTCTCTCTATATATATATATATATATATATATATATATATACATAGTGCCTTACTCTATCTACCTGGTCTAGGAGCTCCCTCTAATGGGCTACCGCAGCGCTCGGGAAGCCTGCCTCGTCCACCGGTTCGCAAAATATCCTCTTGTGTCGGTGGTTTGGTTGAGGGGGATGAAGGAAAGGCGAATGAGGAATCAAGCAATCTGAATGGCGTTTAAACCCTAATGAGAAGTAGGTCTGCGATAGTTAGAGAGAGAGAGAGAGAGAGAGAGAGAGAGAGAGAGAGAGAGAGAGAGAGAGAGAGAGAGAGAGAGAGAGAGAGAGAGAGACGCTCAGCCTCTAGCTAATCGTCAGTATAAACACATCATTAGAGATAACGTCTGTCTTCTCATACTGCCAGAAGATAAGCAGTGCTTCGCTCTTAGTCGCCAGAGAGTGTTTGCGCTCAGCAGTAAATTCAGCTTGCCTCCCTAGCGACCATCGTATGTGTGTGTGTGTGTGTGTGTGTGTGTGTGTGTGTGTGTGTGACTAGCTCCATTAAGGGAATTAATTACTCGTTGTCATGACCGGTTCTGAATGAGCTTCGCATCGCACATTCCACGCCAAAGGATGTGTGCAGATGAATGAAACTAGATGAACACTACTGGCGCACGTAATTCTCAGCGCAGCCCCCATTTGGGAGATGTGCAAGATATGGGGCCCCAGGGGTGTAAAACTCTCTTCCTCCCGTACAGTATAAATAGATTACCAATTACACACACACACACACACACACACACACACACACACACACACACACACACACACACACACACACACACACACAGAATGTTTGCCTCAGACATACTCGCTACCATGACTCTCCTAGGGAGGGTATTAAGGCGGCATTCACTATCAGCGAGAAGTCTCAGCAGCGAGCAAACCTATCGACCAACCCAGGCAAAGCAACGCGAACGCTCCCTAACGCACAAAACTGCCGCCCAACACGCGACTGCCGCTCAGGAAATTTGTTTTTCTCCTCCGTGTCCAAAGCTGTGTAGTCACGGATGGAAGCCGTTGCTCAGGCCAGATGTGAAGCACAGATCGAAGGGTAAAAAGAAGGAGAAGATAGACAGTGGAGAAGAAGAAGAATCCTGGGAATCAGAAGGAAATGGAGAAGCTCCCTTCCAGGTAAAGACAAATCAGATTTGTCGGACGAGACAGTGAGAATATACAATACTTCCAAAATCCTCTGTGTGGAGAAAGGCGTCCTTGTTTTTTTTTTATATATATATGTATTCAGAAAGAGTTTTTTCGGACGTGTATATATATACTGATAAGTTAAAAATCCAGGGGAAAAGAAAAAGGCTTCGACGCACCTATATTTCTTCGTAGATAGGTTTGATTAGAGGTTTGGAAAGGGGATCATGACTGGTTTACATCGACGTGGCTCAAGTCAGTCCAGGACGACAGGTCCCGCCGCACAACCAGCAAACATCGAACAGACCCAGCGACCATATTCGCCACCTCACGTACGACGTATACAAAGCACCAGCAACCCACGCAACCGCAAGAAGCAACACTTCCAGCAGCAAACCCCCCCACATCATACATGTCAGAGTCTGTAATTTCAAGTGACCTACTCCGATATCTTTGCATTTCCTTCGCTATTCCAGATCCAGAACTGTAACTCTTTACCTTCCCATGTCTTTCCCAGTCACTGGTACGACTTGTAGATAGATATTATTACCCACTTTCTCCAAACCTCGTCAGTACTTTTCCTTGTCTCTCCTTCTGTCCTTTCATAATCTTCTCCATATTTCAATTAAGTCCTTGATGTGGGCTTTTGCCCGTGACTGGAACCTCAAATGGTATGGACAAGAATGACATACTATTCTCATGGAACATTGTCTAGCTTCCAGTGATGGCCCAGAGCCTGAGGTGGACAGTGACTGGTGGTGGCTGGCCAGTTGCCCCCGACAGTTACTGGCCAGTTACTGACACTGGAAGCTGTTAAACTGGTTTATATCCCACCGCCTGGAACTCCAGGATTGCTGGAATGTTTTACATGTCTTCTGGTGAGGACCAGATGTATGCTCTTGGTCTCTGACTCACACATCTATGTCCTGATGTTGGCGGTGATGTTGTCTACTGTGTCACAAGTTTACTGATGTTGGCGGTGATGTTGTCTACTGTGTCACAAGTTTACTGATGTTGACGGTGATGTTGTCTACTGTATCACAAGTTTACTGATGTTGGCGGTGATGTTGTCTACTGTATCACAAGTTTACTGATGTTGACGGTGATGTTGTCTACTGTATCACAAGTTTACTGATGTTGGCGGTGATGTTGTCTACTGTATCACATGTTTACTGATGTTGGCGGTGATGTTGTCTACTGTCATAAAAGAAAACGACAGCCACTTTTTAATTCGAGTCATAAAAATCCCTAAATAAGAGAGAATAAAAGAAGTGAGATCACGTTTGCCTGGGTCAAGAGGAGGAGGAAGAGGAGAAGGAGGAGGAGGAGGAAGAGGAGGAGGAGGAGGAAGAGGAGGAGGAGGAAGAGGAGGAAGGAGGGGGAAGGTGTGCGGTGCGGACGTCTTTAAGTAATTAGGAAGCTAAGTTCGCCTCCTGAAGCAAAGTTTCAAGTTTATTTTAGTGTCATCTTGGTCGCTGGGAAATGTCTCGTCTGATGTGGTTAAATGGCTTCCTTCCTCACCTCTTAAGACCAACTGTACCACCTCCAGCTGAACCTGGACATAGGTTGTCCCACTGAGCAACACACTGGACATAGGTTGTCCCACTGAGCAACGCACTGGACATAGGTTGTCCCACTGAGCAACACACTGGACATAGGTTGCCCCACTGAGCAACACACTGGACATAGGTTGTCCCACTGAGCAACACACTGGACATAGGTTGTCCCACTTAGCAACACACTGGACATAGGTTGTCCCACTGAGCAACACACTGGACATAGGTTATCCCACTGAGCAACACACTGGACATAGGTTGTCCCACTTAGCAACACACTGAACATAGGTTGTCCCACTGAGCAACACACTGGACATAGGTTGTCCCACTGAGCAACACACTGGACATAGGTTGTCCCATTGAGCAACACACTGGAGAATGTGGAAGGCCGAACCTGTGTGGCTCCTGGGGAAGACCTTCTGTCCTTAACTTTATAGAGAAAGACGTTCGACCTTACCCCATAAGAGCCTCATCCACCCGGGAACTTATATTTTCATAGACTGATTCTGGAAGGCCACTGGAACACTGTTTCCAGGTCGTCTAACACCACGACGGCTCAGTAAGGTGTTTCAGTCACCCTCTTCCTGACCCTCTGATGACTCACTGCTCCTGCTCCCTCACCTATGGGTGGGTCTCCTGCATTACGCTCAGGGAGGACCTGCTTTGTAAGGCCGCTCATACAATGGGTCCCTGGTTGCCTTGCCTACGACGGGATTCTACCTCGAGGCAAGGCTAGGGCTCGTAGAAGAAAGAGAGGTTGAACTCTTCTTGTCAATAGAGAAGTCAGTCTGGATGTACCTGCATCTGTGGTGGCGTTTCCCCGTGTTGCCTTTTTTACTCATCTTGGTAGAATTATACCAATGATGAGTGTGTGTATGTGTGTGTGTGTGTGTGTGTGTGTGTGTGTGTGTGTGTGTACAGATACCCTATTCCCGGCCAACCTATCATGTTTTCAATATGAGAACAAATCACTTCCGCCTGGTAAACTCGTCATTAGACCAACAGTATAATGAGTCTCTGGTGTGGAGTGGGTTGTTTATGACGTGGTCGTAGAATAGGAATGATATTCTCTACATGTTTATCAGGATTGCTGTATCATTTTTTTTTTTTTGCAGCCAAGTCTCTGTGTAATTAGACAGGAATGTTAGAAAAAGTGACGGAATATACAATAATTGGCATACACACACAGACACACACAGACACATACACACACACACACACACACTCACTTACCAACTCAATCACTCACTCACGCTCTCTCCCTCTCTCTCTCTCTCTCACACACACACACACACACACACACACACACAGTCCCATAAGGACTGCTTGGTAACACAAGGGTCATGTATATATATATATATATATATATATATATATATATATATATATATATATATATATATATATATATATATATATATATGCAGTGAAAGCGTATATGGGTTTAGAATTATCCTGAACCCCTGCAGGTGGTGTTGACGTACTTATGACTGGTGTCAGTGTGATTGTTAACCCCAAAATGGCCCTTTAAGACGGTATCAGTCTGACGCCGAAATAACCAGCTACACATCATCATCTTGGCTCTACATGCTCTCCACTGAACCAGATCTATTACGAGAACATCCATTGAATTGTCGTAATTGGTTGTTACATTGTCGGCCACCTGGTCGCGCCTGGCCCCTATTATTTGTCTCTGTATCGAACAAACAACATTTTGTATACCAGCACATTTCGGATATCCATTATCTAAGGACCACAATACTTTTAGAAAGCAACTCTTTTTCCCCCCTTATAAGTGATAAAGAATTTATCAATCTAATATAGGTAAATGTTATTTTCCACTTTCATTACTATGGTTCGTCCTCTTTTTTTTTGGGGGGGGGATGGAATAACTGGTTTGTTAACGTTCGGTATTTGTATAAGATGGCCTGGAAATTGCCTGGAAAAGAAGTGAAAATCAATTTCTGACATTAGAATTAAATGGGCTGGGCCTATAAGGATCTATTACCTTGGTACATGTGGTCTTCTCTTTTTCCTAACTTTTTGTTCGTCATTGGCCTCTTACGGACCCTTCAATAAACCACTCCCAGAGTCTCCGAGTTCCTAAGATTCATTTCCTGCAGACAACACCTCCAAGGACCCCACCCTTCCAGAGTTTTCAGTTCCTTGGAACCCATCTTCCTACAGTCTTTAGTCCCTGAAGCCCATCTTCCCTAAGTCATCGGTCCCTGGAGCCCACCTTCCCTAAGTCATCGGTCCCTGGAGCCCACCTTCCCCAAGTCATCGATCCCTGGAACCCACCTTCCCCAAGTCATCGGTCCCTGGAACCCACCTTCCCCAAGTCATCGGTCCCTGGAGCCCACCTTCCCTAAGTCATCGGTCCTGGAGCCCACCTTCCCTAAGTCATCGGTCCCTGGAGCCCACCTTCCCCAAGTCATCGATCCTTGGAGCCCACCTTCCCCAAGTCATCGATCCTTGGAGCCCACCTTCCCTAAGTCATCGGTCCCTGGAGCCCACCTTCCCTAAGTCATCGGTCCTGGAGCCCACCTTCCCTAAGTCATCGGTCCTGGAGCCCACCTTCCCTAAGTCATCGGTCCTGGAGCCCACCTTCCCTAAGTCATCGGTCCTGGAGCCCACCTTCCCTAAGTCATCGGTCCTGGAGCCCACCTTCCCTAAGTCATCGGTCCTGGAGCCCACCTTCCCTAAGTCATCGGTCCTGGAGCCCACCTTCCCTAAGTCATCGGTCCTGGAGCCCACCTTCCCTAAGTCATCGGTCCCTGGAGCCCACCTTCCCTAAGTCATCGGTCCTGGAGCCCACCTTCCCCAAGTCATCGATCCTTGGAGCCCACCTTCCCCAAGTCATCGATCCTTGGAGCCCACCTTCCCCAAGTCATCGATCCTTGGAGCCCACCTTCCCCAAGTCATCGATCCTTGGAGCCCACCTTCCCCAAGTCATCGATCCTTGGAGCCCACCTTCCCCAAGTCATCGGTCCTTGGAGCCCACCTTCCCTAAGTCATCGGTCCCTGGAACCTACCATCCCCAAGTCTTCAGTCCCTGGAATCCAGCCTCTCCAAGTCTTCAGTCCCTGGAATCCAGCCTCTCCAAGTCTTCAGTCCCTGGAATCCAGCCTCTCCAAGTCTTCAGTCCCTGGAATCCAGCCTCTCCAAGTCTTCAGTCCTGGAATCCAGCCTCTCCAAGTCTTCAGTCCTGGAATCCAGCCTCTCCAAGTCTTCAGTCCTGGAATCCAGCCTCTCCAAGTCTTCAGTCCTGGAATCCAGCCTCTCCAAGTCTTCAGTCCCTGGAATCCAGCCTCTCCAAGTCTTCAGTCCTGGAATCCAGCCTCTCCAAGTCTTCAGTCCTGGAATCCAGCCTCTCCAAGTCTTCAGTCCTGGAATCCAGCCTCTCCAAGTCTTCAGTCCCTGGAATCCAGCCTCTCCAAGTCTTCAGTCCTGGAATCCAGCCTCTCCAAGTCTTCAGTCCTGGAATCCAGCCTCTCCAAGTCTTCAGTCCTGGAATCCAGCCTCTCCAAGTCTTCAGTCCTGGAATCCAGCCTCTCCAAGTCTTCAGTCCTGGAATCCAGCCTCTCCAAGTCTTCAGTCCTGGAATCCAGCCTCTCCAAGTCTTCAGTCCTGGAATCCAGCCTCTCCAAGTCTTCAGTCCCTGGAATCCAGCCTCTCCAAGTCTTCAGTCCCTGGAATCCAGCCTCTCCAAGTCTTCAGTCCCTGGAATCCAGCCTCTCCAAGTCTTCAGTCCCTGGAATCCAGCCTCTCCAAGTCTTCAGTCCCTGGAATCCAGCCTCTCCAAGTCTTCAGTCCCTGGTAGCTGCTTGGTAGGACGGGCCCCTGGTAGCTGGTCAGTAAGTCGTCGCATGGTCCGTGGTAGCTGCTTGGTAGGTTGTCCCATGGTCCCTGGTCGCTGCTTGGTAGATCGTCCCATGGCGTTGGGACATCTTCCCGGTCCTTGGCCGTAACTCTATATACTTCCCCATCCAGGGTTTCTTGATCTAGAATGGAACCTCACACTCCCAAGCAAGGTGCTCTATACTAGAGCTTCCAAGACCACGGCGCTACTGTAGTCTGAGACCTTACTTCTTAGACACGGCTCTATAGAGCAAAGCTCTCTACTCCATCTTAGACACCCGACTGTGTAGATTGAGACAATATGGTCTCTAGCCAAGGTTCCTATGATGAACCTCTGTGTTCCTCACTCTCATTACCCTCTGAAATGACTATCTGAACCCCCCTAACAGCGGCTTTAAGGTGTACCCGACAGAGCGAGCCAGGTAGGCGAGGCCAAGCGCCAGACGATCCACGACAATCGTGTGATAATGACGCGTCATCGTCTCCTGAAACGGCCTCCGTCACAAGACTGCCACCTCTGCCAATACCTCTCTCGCGCTACTCGATCCTCCTTCAGCCAACGACGAAGGAGATCAAGCATCATCAGAGCATCGCCAGGGACTCACAGAAGATTCCTTTTGTGACGGCGCTTCGGAAATGTCGGAGCTGAGAGACAAGGCGGCCCCAGTTGTGGTAAAGTCTCAAAAAAAAAAAAAGACGACGAGACACGTCACGTGTCAGAACGTCACAGGATATTGGAATGGAATCTTATACGTGACGCGCGACGGTCCAGAAACAAAAGAGAATGGCACGACCGGGAAAAGAATTCACTAGTTCATTTTCATAGTGTAATTTACCTTTCTGAGGCGCGGGGTGAGAGCCTCGTCTCTCTCTCTCTCTCTCTCTCTCTCTCTCTCTCTCTCTCTCTCTCTCTCTCTCTCTCTCTCTCTCTCTCTCTCTCTCTCTCTCTCGCTGGCCAAGTGGAATCAGTGTCTCTGATCGAGGCGACGTACCAAACATATCACGTAGAGCATCAGGAAGTAGACGGAGGAAAAGAGAATGACTTTCTCTTAACGTAATGTCTAAAAGAAAACGTATTACAAATCTTGAAATTGCACGAGATGTTTGAAGTTCGTCTCAACACTAGCCGGATGTTGATCACGTCGGTAACAACCCTTGTGTGCCCTTAAGGGTTAGAATAAAGGTCACGCCGTCGTGCTCAAAGGTCGTAATGCTGTCGTAAGGAGACGGTTGTTCATGGTATTTTCATTTTCATCAGCTTGCTCCTTTGACAACCAATTGAATACATAGATGTAAAAGAGGGGAGAGAGAGAGAGAGAGAGAGAGAGAGAGAGAGAGAGAGAGAGAGAGAGAGAGAGAGAGAGAGAGAGAAGAGAGAGAGAGAGAGAGGAAGGGAAGGAATAAATCACTGAATGTTGAAAGAAAGGAGATGATAAAGAGGGGGAGAAGAAACACCCGAAGAGGGAAGAGAAAGAGAGGAAGTAGCGGAGAAAAAGATAAGGAAAGTGGCAGCAACAAGAGGAGAAGGAAATACGAAGACAAGGAATGACAACAGAGTAGTAGACAAGGGAGACAAGGAATAGCTAGAGAAGGCAAAGCGGAAAGAGAATTCGACTAAAAAGAAAGAGCTGAAGAGGGAGAAGAATGAAAAGAAGAAGAAGAAGAAGAAGAAAAAGAAGAAAAGAAGAAGAAGAAGAAGAAGAGGAGGAGGAAGAAGAAGAAGAAGAAGAAGAAGAAGAAGAAGAAGAAGAAGAAGAAGAAGAAGAAGAAGGAGAAGAAGAAGAAGAAGAAGAAGAAGAAAATGAAGAAAAAAGAAGAAAAGACAAGAAGAAGAAAACTATTTAGAATCAAATTCCTGAAAATTCTCCCTGACCATTGTCAACACCTGACTATACTAAGAACGTGGTTCACAGTCACACAAAGTTGTGGTGGTTGCCTTGTCCTACGAAAGCTGAGGGGTTCATTCCACGCTCCTGCAGCAACGGGGGAACTGCCTTGTTCAAACGAAGGAGTCGTGGTAATGTGTCTCTGTAAGAATGAACGTGTCCTCAATGACTAGTTGGATCTCTTCAATGAGCTAGATATGTACGGTAACCTTTGACCTTTCGAGATGCCTTTATATATATATATATATATATATATATATATATATATATATATATATATATATATATATATATATATATATATTTTTTTTTTTTTTTTTTTCATACTATTCGCCATTTCCCGCGATAGCGAGGTAGCGTTAAGAACAGAGGACTGGGCCTTTGAGGGAATACCCTCACCTGGCCCCCTTCTCTGTTCCATCTTTTGGAAAATTAAAAAAAAAAAAAAAAAAAAAAAAAAAAAACGAGAGGGGAGGATTTCCAGCCCCCCGCTCCCTTCCCTTTTAGTCGCCTTCTACGACACGCAGGGAATACGTGGGAAGTATTCTTTCTCCCCTATCCCCAGGGGATATATATATATATATATATATACATATATACGAAATTCGTTCAAAATTTACCTTCAGGAAATATGTCTGTACCTATTTTTTAATATAGGTCTCATAGTGCCTTTGCCTGACATTGTCTTGCTCTTAATGGCTCCCCAATATTCACAAAAATATACGTAGCGTCCAAATTGTTTGTCCAGACCTGGAGAAGGGAGACCAGCTCCAGGATATGTACGTTCGTAATACTGTTAACTTTTGTTTCTAAATCAAAAATCTTCTCGCTTCAAATGCAACGCTGATTATTATTGTACTGGTCAGGGTCAATGGGGTTATATCGCTGGGTGTTAAGCTAAGAAACGTAGATTTTTATACAAAGGAAAAAAGGGATAAAAGATGAAACGAGACGAAAAACAAAATTCAGACAATAGATTTATGAATTCTTTTTTTATGCAATAGTCAAACTTATTAGCGGAGAGGAATTCAAAGCCACATAACATTCAGACGAAAAGTCTGACTAGAAATTGCCCTTGAGAAATAAGAATGAGAAGTAAGGGAACGTCTCTTTTGAAATGTAAACCCAAAATTTCCCCTGTCTCAAACAATGACGAGATGTCTCAAAAAATGACGAGATGTCGCAATGACGAGATGTCTAAAACAATGACACACACACACACACACACACACACACACACACACACACACACACGCACAGTGTCTCGCCTGCTTCCTGGACTCTCGCCATCGCAACCAAGACAGACATGCGATCTCTCTCTCTCTCTCTCTCTCTCTCTCTCTCTCTCTCTCTCTCTCTCCTCGCCTCCGGAGTAAATACTCAGGGGCAACCCTGGCGAGAAAGGCGAGAGCGAGCAAGACGCCCCGCGCCCCCTTCCCTCCTCCCGGTGCCGTGAGGTGAATGACTCCCCTCTGTTCCCTTGAGGAGTCGGGCGGAGTCGTCGTCATTGTCCTCGTCTTCCAGCTCCTCCTCCTCCTCCTCTCCTCACTCCGTCATTAGAGTGCGAGGCAGCTACCGATCTCCTGTGGCTCGCTCAGACCAACACCCACTTGAGTGAGGTCTGCCTCTACGTCTATGGGGGGGGCTTACTACTTCAGGGATATTACTGAGGTGGTGCTCCTCCTCGAGAAACCACTCGTCCCGTCAACTGATGACCGACTGCTCCTCTGATGTTTAACGGCATCTGATTTTGCTCCGTCTTACGCCATCTCACTTTAACCACGAGTGTACAAGATCACTGGAGCTTTTAACTACAATGGATTTCATTTCGTATCATGCATAACAATTTGACAGTAAAGACATCTTATCTTATCTTATCTTATATCTTAGATTATCATGCTGGATC
Organism: Panulirus ornatus; assembly: GCF_036320965.1. Lineage (NCBI taxonomy): Eukaryota > Metazoa > Arthropoda > Malacostraca > Decapoda > Palinuridae > Panulirus > Panulirus ornatus. Next base: position 8,740,199 of record NC_092243.1, on the reverse strand, counting down.
GTCACTCACCTGGAAGGCCTGAAGGTTCTTTCCTTAGCGTCCGTCAATGATGGACTTCATTGGAGCCAATGGGATTCTCAGAAACAAGCGGTAATGAAATGTTCTATTGAGGCAGGAATGCGTTAAATGACCGACCTGGAAACATTGTTCCAGTAGCCTTCCAGAATCAGCCCGAAGGAGAAAAGTTCCAGAGGGATTAGGGGTCTGTTGATGTGAGGCTGAACGTCTATATAGAGTTAAGAGCCACATAGGACGGCTCTCCACATTCTCCAGTGTGTTGCTCAGTGGGACAACCTATGTCCAGTGTGTTGCTCAGTGGGACAACCTATGTCCAGGTTCAGCTGGAGCTGGTACAGTTGGCATTAAGAGGTGAGGAAGGAAGCCATTTAACCACATCAGACGAGACATTTCCCAGCGACCAAGATGACACTAAAATAAACTTGAAACTTTGCTTCAGGAGGCGAACTTAGCTTCCTAATTACTTAAAGACGTACGCACCGCTCACCTTCCCCCTCCTTCCTCCTCTTCCTCCTCCTCTTGACCCAGGCAAACGTGATCTCACTTCTTTTCTTCTCTCATATTTAAGGATTTTTATGACTCGAAATAAAAAATGGCTGTCACTTTCTTTTATTGACATTTAAAGCTGTTTATCGTTTTTTTTTTTACAGAAAGTTTTGACAAAGTAGGGAACATAGCCGCCAACATCAGTAAACTTGTGACACAGCAGACAACATCACCGCCAACATCAGTAAACTTGTGACACAGTAGACAACATCACCGCCAACATCAGGACATAGATGTGCGAGTCAGAGACCAAGAGCATACATCTGGTCCTCACCAGAAGACATGTAAAACATTCCAGCAATCCTGGAGTTCCAGGCGGTGGGATGTAAACCAGGTTAACAGCTTCCAGTGTCAGTAACTGGCCAGTAACTGTCGGGGGCAACTGGTCAGCCACCACCAGTCACTGCCCACCTCGGGCTCTGGGCCATCACTGGAAGCTAGACAATGTTCCATGAGAATATACACTTCATTTGAGAAGAAATATAAGTATTTTTTTACACATATTTTTCATCATTACTCCTCTCTCTCTCTCTCTCTCTCTCTCTCTCTCTCTCTATCTATCTATCTATCTATCTATCTATCTATCTACCTATCTATATAACATCATTCTCTTCATCTTCCTATGTTTCTTCATTCGGAAAGCCACACAGGAGGGGGAGGTTTTTTTTTCAGCCCTGCGCCTCCGTCCCCCATTATCACCTTCTAACGGCACGTAAGATATGTATGGGTAGTGTTCTCGCTCCACTATCCTAAGGGATAGTACCACACGCCAAGCCTCAAGCATTCCTTTCATGTCCAGAGTCTTAACAGTATTAGAATCCATCTTGTCCATGATCCCCTTCATGTCCAGAGTCTTAACAGTATTAGAATCCATCTCGTCTATGATCCCCTTCATGTCCAGAGTCTCAACAGTATTAGAATCCATCTCGTCTATGATCCCCTTCATGTCCAGAGTCTTAACAGCATTAGAATCCATCTCATCCATGATCCCCTTCATGTCCAGAGTCTTAACAGTATTAGAATCCATCTCGTCTATGATCCCCTTCATGTCCAGAGTCTTAACAGTATTAGAATCCATCTCGTCTATGATCCCCTTAATGTCCAGAGTCTTAACAGTATTAGAATCCATCTCGTCCATGATCCCCTTCATGTCCAGAGTCTTAACAGTATTAGAATCCATCTCGTCCATGATCCCCTTCATGTCCAGAGTCTTAACAGTATTAGAATCCATCTCGTCTATGATCCCCTTCATGTCCAGAGTCTTAACAGTATCAAATGTAATCCATCTCGTCCATGATCATATTTCTGCAGAGCGAGAACCCTCACATGTGTCTGGGATCCACTCATGACTATAAATACGTGTCATGAGAGTAGCGTAAGTGCTTGAGTGTTGGATGGAGTGTTGATAGCTAGAGGCAGTGGCGCTGGGGTATGTGAAATGTTGTGGGAGTTCCACGTGTCTGACCTCGTCACAGAAAATGTAAAATGTTTTCGTAAAAAGTGAAAATATCTGGCATATATATATATATATATATATATATATATATATATATATATATATATATATATATATTCTTTTCTTTCTTTCATACTATTTGCCATTTCCCGCATTAGCGAGGTAGCGATAAGAACAGAGGACTGAGCCTTAGAAGGAATATCCTCACCTGGCCCCCTTCTCTGTTCCTTCTTTTGGAAAATTAAAAAGAAAAAACGAGAGGGGAGGATTTCCAGCCCCCCGCTCCCTTCCCATTTAGTCGCTTTCTACGACACGTAGGGAATACGTGGGAAGTATTCTTTCTCCCCTATCCCCAGGGATAATATATATATATGTATATATATATATATATATATATATATATATATATATATATATATATATATATATATGTTTCTTAGCGCTATCTCGCTGACTCGGGAAACAGCGATAAAGTACATATAATGAATAGAAACATCCACATTCTTTAGCCCTATAGTGACCGTATACCTCAAGCACAAGAAGGGAGATATTAATTTCCTATACAAGAAACCGTAATCATCAGATCTGAACATTGCAACCCCTTTAAACAAGACGATACGACCATTAAGTACGAAATTACGTCCCTGGATCACCAGGATACGACCCTTGGGTCGGATGGCGTGACCTTTAACCTAACCCTTATGACGACATACTCGAATTAGTTTATAACAACTTGAGAAGAAAGAAGTGAAAGTAATCAGGTAGTTGCTATAACTCACCCTTATTACATCTTTTGTTGGAAGCCAATGTCGACTTTACTACTCACATCAGCTCACAGAGATGTGGCAGCGTTGCGTTGCCTCACAATTTTACATTTGTCGTATACTGGAGAGCAGCTCACATGGCTGATCCCCTGGGGGTAGTACGACTACACAATATTAACTCGGATATTTTCCTCTGGTCAGAGTGGCACATGTGTCATATAGACCATGGGTCATCATTCCTATATGTGTGTGTATGCGTGTGTATGTGTGTGTGTGCGTGTGTGTGTGTGTGTATGTGTGTGTGTGTGTGTGTGTGTGTGTGTGTCTGTGTGTATCGTTCTGATCCTTTAACGTACTATCAGCGTATCTTATAGGAACGAAGGATGAGGAAAAATGAGTGTGAATTGAGTGTGAATTGAGTGATAGATATAGGAAAGAAAAAATATATCTCATGTTTAATATAAGGGAAAAATGTTTCCTTAAGGTTAAGGTGGGGAAAATAAATGTGCATGTGTAATGCAGAGGATGAAGAATGCATTAGATCATCTACAGGATATACGATCTTCAATGATAGATATGTGATTAAGAAATGTGAAAAAAAAAATGACATATCGTTGATCGGAACGATGTTCTCTCTCTCTCTCTCTCTCTCTTTCTCTCTCTCTCTCTCTCTCTCTCTCTCTCTCTCTCTCTCTCTCTCTCTCTCTCTCTCTCTCTCTCTCTCGTCCAGGATTATGTATACGTCCAGTAGGTGACCTTCACACATGACACCCTGACCTTCCATACACATACTCACGACCTTTAACGCTACACACACACATACACACACACACACACACACACACACACACACACACACACACACACACACACACACACACACGTCGCCTCAATATTTTCCAAAGTAACATAACAGTATTCTTGCCTCCCCGGCAACACCTTAGCAACCTCTAAAGAAACACGTAAACAAAAAAAAAAAAATAACAATATTCAAATATCATCTTGGACTGGAAACATGATTCTTCCTTACCTCACATCTCGCAGCGCACACAACCCTTCCAGATTCACCTGCAATGTCTGGGTAAACCCATCAAGAACACCTGAGTTCGAGGCGGACTTCGAACTCCTCCCTCAGCGAGGGTCTCCTCCTCCGCACCCCAGCCAGCGGCGGCGGGGCTGAGCGCTGTTGTCTACAGGGGCCACCAAGTCAGGACCGGAGCGACCACTACACTAAATAGACTTTACGGAATCGTGATTGAGGTCGCTGGCGCATGAAGCCTCAATTACGGCCAGTAATGGGGGAGGACTTTGAGGGGACAGAAAGAGCTGGTAGAAAAGGGGAATAATGGTTAGAAAAAAGGTGTAATGGTTAGAAAAGGGGGATAATGGTGAGGAAAGGGGGAGATGATGGTTAGATTAGAGGTGTAATGATAGGAAAGGGGGATAATGGTGAGAAAATGGGGAGACAATGGTTAGAAAAGAGGTGTAATGATAGAAAAGGGAAATAATGGTGAGGAAAGGGGGAGATGATGGTTAGAATAGAGGTGTAATGGTTAGGAAAGGGGGATAATGGTGAGAAAAGGGGGAGACAATGGTTAGAAAAGAGGTGTAATGATAGAAAAGGGGGATAATGGTGAGAAAAGGGGGAGATGATGGTTAGAATAGAGGTGTAATGGTTAGGAAAGGGAGATAATAGTTAGAAAAGGGGGAGATAATAGTTAGAAAAGAGGTGTAATGATAGAAAAGGGGGATAATGGTGAGAAAAGGGGGAGATGATGATAAGAAAAGAGGTGTCATGGTTAGAAAAGGGAGATAATAGTTAGAAAAGGGGGAGATAATAGTTAGAAAAGGGCGAGATGATGGTTAAAAAAGAGGTGTAATGATTAGAAAAGGGGATAATGGTTAGAGAAGAGAGAGAGACTGTTTTTTTTGTACGTTTTCGTCCCATGTGTAATGGTTTACCTATCACAATCACTCGTCAGGTGTTGATGTTGTCACTATATAATTATCTCAGCCCCTTATCCACGACGGTACGACCCTTGAGCACGACGGTACGAGGCTCGAGCACCGAGGTACGACCTTTGACCACGACGGTACGACCCTTGACCACGACGGGTCGAGGCTCGAGCACCGAGGTACAACCGTTGAGCACGACGGTACGAACCTTGACCACGACGGTACGAGGCTCGAGCACCGAGGTACAACCGGTGAGCACGACGGTACGACCCTTGACCACGACGGGTCGAGGCTCGAGCACCGAGGTACAACCGGTGAGCACGACGGTACGACCCTTGACCACGACGGTACGAGGCTCGAGCACCGAGGTACAACCGTTGAGCACGACGGTACGACCCTTGAGTACGGGGGTACAAACCTCTCCCTCAACTGTAACCTCTTCCTCGCCTGTCACTCTTGACACAATTTTTCTTCCCTCTTTTTCTACCAGGTCTTTTGCCTTCCTGGACACAGTGTCTTCCACCTCAGAACATCACACACACACACACACACACACACACACACACACACACACACACACACACACACACACACACGTCATCTCTACCTACGCCCCTAGGACCAGGGTCTCTCATTACGAAAACTGCGTCTGTCATCCCGGAAAATTGGGAGAATCTATCGAACCCACGTCCCTCCTGGCTCTCTCTCTCTCTCTCTCTCTCTCTCTCTCTCTCTCTCTCTCTCCGTATCGCACAAAATGCCTCTCGTTCTGAAATCCGAGGCGCCCCCTCCTCCTCCCCCCCCCCTTTTTCGACGGTCTATGTTATCGACGAAGGCAATAAGAGTCAGGGAGACTTGGGGGCGCAGTGCCCCACTTCTGCATATCGTTATCGGATGTGGGCACTCATAGATCGTGGGGGAGACGCCCCCTCCCCTCGCCTGTTATCGGTAAGGGGCAGTCAAAAGGGGTTAGGAGAATACCCTTAAAAGACCATCTCAAACACCCCCCCCCCATTACCTCCTGGGGCTACGTGTGACCCCACGCTGCCCATGACCATGATCGACCATGAGACCATATAAGGTGTCATTTCTTGAGCAGGTCATGACTTGGTTAGGTCATTGTCCCAACCAGCTGGTAGACCTTGTTACCCATGACCTTCTATCAGTGCCATCCTACTTGAAAACATGAGCAGGTCATGACTTCAGCTTTTGGTAAGCCTTCCCCTATCCCATGCCTTCCATGGCCCCTGGCTCGGATTAAGCATGAACCTGACTCTGTTGATATGACGAATTATTTTTGTTGTTTTTACATACGATTATCTAATTGATGTATATAGATGCCAGATTGATTGATAAACAAAGGCGGATGTTAGAGATTAACAACAGATTTCTCTGTTCTGTGTTCGTCTATGTTAGACAGTTTAACGTTTACTTTAAGCTAGCTGGGGATAGTGGCTCTCTCTCTCTCTCTCTCTCTCTCTCTCTCTCTCTCTCTCTCTCTCTCTCTCTCTCTCTCTCTCGCCAGCGTACCTCTCACCTGTTGCACTCTCCCACCAGCCGTCCACGACCACCCTCACCCCACTCACTTTACCTCCCTTCAAATCGAGTCGTATACTTTAGCCAAAGTTCTTCCTGGTCGGTTACTGGTGCGTACTCAGGCTACCACAACCACTCACCCCCGTTCCCATAATCACCCCACAACCATAACAATCTTTATTACCATTCCCTAAACCATGCCGTCCAGTTGTCGATGGAACGTTCTTATTCATGTGTCCGATTACAACTCAACATATGTACGTACATTTAAGCCCCGGTCCCCATCCCTCACAGTTCACACACACACACACACACACACACACACATCGCTCCTATGTATTCCCCATCCCTCACAGTTCGCACACAAACACACACACACACACATCGCTCTTATGTATTCAACAATACATCAATCATGGCTTTTAAGCAGAACGCATTATTCCTATGGGAAAGGGAAAGGTCATGCTATGATTCTCAGTAACCGTGCCACTTGCATGGGTGGGTTCTTTGTCAAGGTGTGGTTGTGCAGTGGTTGGATGAGGGGAGAGTTGTGTCGTGTTTGTGTAATGGTTTGGTTGTGTCGTGGTTATGTGTCATGGTGTGATTGTGCAGTGGTTGTGTCATAGTACACATATGTAGTGACTGTTTAATATATATATATATATATATATATATATATATATATATATATATATATATATATATATATATATATATATATATATATATATAAATAATCCTGAATATCGTCAGACTAAGATATAATATACAATAATTTACGATTGGATTTGCTAAATAAATTCTATGCTTTCCTTTTGCAGATAATAGCAAGACTGAAGATCCAAAGCAATATCGAGTGTACCCCATCAAAGACTGTCGTAAGAAATATTCAGAAACTTCCCGTCGTCGTGACATTCCCAAGAGACAGAAGTTAAGTGCCCCATAACCTGGTAAAAAATGTAGGCATCACCACAACCCGAGAGAGAAACACGGTGTTATTACCCTGAGGTGGTCCATGTCTGCGGCCCAGACCGTCATGTGGCGGGACACATAACCCAAGAGGTGATAGGCGAGCGTGGCCCAGGGAGAGGGAAGGCCAAGCCAGTGGAGGAGCAGCGGCAGCAGCAATAAACCCAGGATCCACACACTGCATCACAGACACACGACATGGAGTTCGGGCTAGATGCTTCCACCCTCCAGCTCTGTGCCCAGGCTAGGTGAGATGAGCCAGTGTCGCTCTTCCTCGTTTTCTAATGTGTCTAATTCTGATTTCTGAGTCTCTTTTGTTTCTCCCCAGCTCTAACAGGTGAAGGAATATCAATGATAACAATAGTTTTCTTGTGCTAGAGAGTTTCTAATATCTTTAAAGAATAAGCGTATGAATGGGAGAAAATGAGTCTGCTGGCCTATATGTGTGGTGAGGAAGGAGAAAACTTTGTAATGGAATGTCGATAAGCTGGATACGAATGATGGACAGAGGAGAGCCAGGTAACTGAAGACCTGATGGTGTATGATGAGGTTATCTGGTGCGGAACAGTAACAATAACTTCAGTTCCTGATCTACACTGTTTTTTTTAGCGATGGAGGCTCCAGTCATGGATAAAAGTCCACATCAAGGCCTGTCCTTGATTGAAATTTACAGAGGGTAATGAAAGGGACAGAGACTATTGAAAGTATTTACGAATTTTGGAGGAAGTGAAAAACATGTCTTTTAAAGGTCACAGTTACTGGGGAAGACATGAGAGGGTAGAAAGTTTCAAAGCTTCGAGGTGTAGGGAGAGAAGCAGTTATCAAATCGGCCCACCCTTAAGTTGCCAAAGGCCACACAATAATCATGTGACGCAGCAGCTTGCCAAGTATTGCGTGGTCTAGTTAGTGGCGGGGGGCACACAAGCAACCAGCTCTCGGGGCCATAGATGGAGACAGGATAGCAAAGCCGAAGAGGCATCTAGAGTCAGACAAGGTTATGTCTTATGTCATGTCACCATCGTAGTTCACTGTTTATACACTAGGGGTTCCGGGAGCCACTGAGCGAGGGCTCGGTTCGAATGGGAGATCTCTGGTGGCAAGACACATACGGAAGAGTTCTTAAAACTCTTATTCCACAGAGTATAGGTTATAGATAGGGTATAGAGAGGTACAAAGTAATGAAGGAAATATCAAACTTGTTCACTAAATAGTAAGACTTATGTGTGTACCAAGCACTGAAAGGTTCATTGTACCATAAGCCTGCAGGCCAATTACAATCTCGATGGCCACAATTTGAGAAACCTATAACTTTACCATCTGGACGAGGTGTGAGAGTCTAATATCTCTGATGGCATGAGCAGAGAAGCTACGTTAAAAAAAAAGAAATGATAGAAAGAAGGTGCTAAGTGTGACACTTTATACCGTCTTTCAAGCTCCACTTGCTAAGGCATAACAGATCAGTTGATGACTGCAATAATGACCAACAGAGAGTTGCAAATGAATGAGGTTCAACAGAGAGGCTCTGAAATTTTCAGCGACTGCAAGTTTGAATGTCACGACTCTGTTTGAAAAAGGAAACTCTGAAAGGGAAACATGGTATGATCGAGGTTGGACGGGCTGACCCAGCAGGACAGCCAGCGCGGGAGGCGACTGACCTGGGCTCGGTCATGACGGTAAATGGTCGACGGGAGGACGATCCCAGGAGTCTGACCTACGTGGACGCAGGCGGGAGGCTAGCGGTCCATCCTGGACGTCCTCACGCTTCCTGGACGACGTGCAAGATGTCAACAACCGGGAGGAGACATGTGAGGTCTGTTTGCCCAGCAACATGGGATTAACTCCCTATTACCTCCATGTTTTCGTTCTAATGCTTAGTGGAGTTAAGCAAAAAAATAAGAGTGCTTAGAGAGGCGTCAGGTTCTTTGTTACGATTCCAGGAAGAAAGGTAATTCTATGACGTCTTCAGGGAATGGATAATACTATTATGACATCAAGGAGAGGAAAAGTAATCAAGAAAGTAATTGGTGAGCTTCGGACGTTGTCAAGAATGAAAGGCAATCCTAGGACGTAATTAGAGAACAAAAGCTAATCTAATGAGGTCATTAAGGAATGAAAGGTTATCTTACGAGCCAAATAGAAAAAAAAAAAAAGGTGCGCAGGATGTCTTTGTCTGTCGTATAGCAACGTCTGCCAGGGAACCACAGGCCTGGAATATAGGGCTAACTTGTGGAGAGAAATCCACAAGAGATGGATTTTTTTTTCAGGTGTGGATGTAATAGTCCTTTGGTGAGTGATGGAACCAGACTTGAGGAGATGTGAGGAAGATACGACAGCGGGAGGGAGAGTGGGTGACGGGGAGAGTGGGTGACGCTACATGGGCTAGTGCATTTTGGGCGTATAGATACAAGAAAAGATGGGAACCAGGAAGCTTGAAGTATAAGGTATAAATGATAAAGACGAACTGATGGAAGTGTAATGGAGTCTATACATAAGGAAAAAAAAAAAAGAAAAGAACGGTTTAAAAACTTAGTTGCAATTAACTTGGACCACGTAAGACTCGACAAGTTACTACGTCACATGATTACGATGTGGCCGTCGGTAGCTGAACATCGATTTCTTCCCTTACACCGCTAAACTTTGGAACTTTTGACCATCTCCTGACTTCCTTAATGTTTCTGTAACGCCAGAGACTATTCTTGCTTCCTCCATACTATTGTTTTAGATCATTTTCGTCTCGTGAACTGGCCACAGTGAGAATAGTACCCATACCTGGTAACTTCGATGTAGAATCAAAAAAAAGAAAAAGTCTTGAGACTTATGTCACCGAAGTGACTCAGATCTTACCCGGGGCGAGCTTCCCCATAAAACATTTCTGATGTACCGAGCGAGAGAGTTAACGTTAATAATTCATGAAACGCATTTTACCTAATAGCATGAAGTGACAAGTAATTTAATTTGATATTGATGGCTGTCACAGTGTTGCCCACACATGCGTTCCGAATAGGCGGAGGACCAGAGACGTATTAGGGTCTGCCAAGCCCACGTCCCTCTCTCGTGTTGACACAGCTCAGCCTCCCCGCAGCTCCCTCGCCACGGAAGGAAGGTGTAAATACAGAATGATACTCCAAAGACTCAAAATGTATTGGCATATCCTGCAGAACTCTGAAGTCGCTTTGTATATATACACACAAACTTCGTGTATATATATATATACATATACAGTACTTCAAATATCACACAGGACGACTGATTTTCGTTACGTTAGGGTTAGTATGACGTGTGTCTTCTTCTTTTTCTCTGCCTGATAACGAAAGATGAAGAAGAGCAACGAAGTGTAAGTAAGCATGGTGAGGAAGTGGGATAAATCACCTTAGACTACAGGAAGATGGAAGGTCGTAAGGAACACCTACAGACCTCCACACATCCCAAAGATTCTACGACCATTGTGAAGGAGTTTTTGAAAAGAGACGAGTTGAAGTATCTTTTTTTCCCAATAACAATTCTACCAATAGCGAGTGAGCCACCATCTTCCCCACGTATACACGCCCGTGTGTGTGTGTGTGTGTGTGTGTGTGTGTGTGTGTGTGTGAGTGTGTGTGTGTGTGTGAGCAAATAAGGCGTTGGCGAAAGCCATCGCGAGATATATTGCTCAGCCCAGGGGGACGAGCGGACCCAAGGCCACAACATTAAAACAGGAGGGTTCGCTTGGGCTCAGTGTGGGGGACATATCCCGCCTGCCTGGGTGCTGGGGGGGGGGGGGGGGGCGCGCTACAACATGGAGACGGGCAGGGAGCCAATCCCTGATGACCCTCAGTCCATGTGTATGTTTGTGTGTGTGTGCAGCCCCTGTGTGTGTGTGTGTGTGTGTGTGTGTGTGTGCAGCCCCTGTGTGTGTGTGCAGCCCCTGTGTGTGTGTGTGTGTGTGTGTGTGTGTGTGTGTGTGTGCAGCCCCTGTGTGTGTGTGTGTGTGTGTGTGTGTGTGTGTGTGTGTGTGTGTGTGTGTGTGTGTGTGTTGGTTCCCAAGCTTGTGTTTTAAGACCACTTGAAGTGGATCAGACGCCAGTTGGTGTGTGACAAGAGCCAACTGGTGTGTGTGTGTGTGTGTGTGTGTGTGTGTGTGTGTGTGTGTGTGTGTGTGTGTGTGACAGGTACAGATACTGTACGACAGGTACTAGCTGGTGTGTGACAAGAACCAGCTGGTGTGTGACAGGCACAGAAGTTGTATGACAGGTACCAGTTGTTGTGTGACAGGTACCACCTAGTGTGTGACAGGTGGTGGTGTGTAACAAGTCATGTTGTTCCAGAGGGCGCGTCACTGGGTGTCCGAGCCATCTGACGGTGGCCAGCTACCGTGACCTTCTGCACCAGCTGCCCCACACCAGCCAGCCTGACCAAGCCCGAGGTGCTGCCCTCTATGTCACGGTTAGTGTTGCCCACTCCACCCATGTACATTGCTGCCCACTCCACCCATGTACATTGCTGCCCACTCCACCCATGTACATTGCTGCCCACTCCACCCACGTACATTGCTGCCCACTCCACCCATGTACATTGCTGCCCACTCCACCCATGTACATTGCTGCCCACTCCACCCATGTACATTGCTGCCCACTCCACCCATGTACATTGCTGCCCACTCCACCCATGTACATTGCTGCCCACTCCACCCATGTACATTGCTGCCCACTCCACCCATGTACATTGCTGCCCACTCCACCCATGTACATTGCTGCCCACTCCACCCATGTACATTGCTGCCCACTCCACCCATGTACATTGCTGCCCACTCCACCCATGTACATTGCTGCCCACTCCACCCATGTACATTGCTGCCCACTCCACCCATGTACATTGCTGCCCACTCCACCCATGTACATTGCTGCCCACTCCACCCATGTACATTGCTGCCCACTCCACCCATGTACATTGCTGCCCACTCCACCCATGTACATTGCTGCCCACTCCACCCATGTACATTGCTGCCCACTCCACCCATGTACATTGCTGCCCACTCCACCCATGTACATTGCTGCCCACTCCACCCATGTACATTGCTGCCCACTCCACCCATGTACATTGCTGCCCACTCCACCCATGTACATTGCTGCCCACTCCACCCATGTACATTGCTGCCCACTCCACCCATGTACATTGCTGCCCACTCCACCCATGTACATTGCTGCCCACTCCACCCATGTACATTGCTGCCCACTCCACCCATGTACATTGCTGCCCACTCCACCCATGTACATTGCTGCCCACTCCACCCATGTACATTGCTGCCCACTCCACCCATGTACATTGCTGCCCACTCCACCCATGTACATTGCTGCCCACTCCACCCATGTACATTGCTGCCCACTCCACCCATGTACATTGCTGCCCACTCCACCCATGTACATTGCTGCCCACTCCACCCATGTACATTGCTGCCCACTCCACCCATGTACATTGCTGCCCACTCCACCCATGTACATTGCTGCCCACTCCACCCATGTACATTGCTGCCCACTCCACCCATGTACATTGCTGCCCACTCCACCCATGTACATTGCTGCCCACTCCACCCATGTACATTGCTGCCCACTCCACCCATGTACATTGCTGCCCACTCCACCCATGTACATTGCTGCCCACTCCACCCATGTACATTGCTGCCCACTCCACCCATGTACATTGCTGCCCACTCCACCCATGTACATTGCTGCCCACTCCACCCATGTACATTGCTGCCCACTCCACCCATGTACATTGCTGCCCACTCCACCCATGTACATTGCTGCCCACTCCACCCATGTACATTGCTGCCCACTCCACCCATGTACATTGCTGCCCACTCCACCCATGTACATTGCTGCCCACTCCACCCATGTACATTGCTGCCCACTCCACCCATGTACATTGCTGCCCACTCCACCCATGTACATTGCTGCCCACTCCACCCATGTACATTGCTGCCCACTCCACCCATGTACATTGCTGCCCACTCCACCCATGTACATTGCTGCCCACTCCACCCATGTACATTGCTGCCCACTCCACCCATGTACATTGCTGCCCACTCCACCCATGTACATTGCTGCCCACTCCACCCATGTACATTGCTGCCCACTCCACCCATGTACATTGCTGCCCACTCCACCCATGTACATTGCTGCCCACTCCACCCATGTACATTGCTGCCCACTCCACCCATGTACATTGCTGCCCACTCCACCCATGTACATTGCTGCCCACTCCACCCATGTACATTGCTGCCCACTCCACCCATGTACATTGCTGCCCACTCCACCCATGTACATTGCTGCCCACTCCACCCATGTACATTGCTGCCCACTCCACCCATGTACATTGCTGCCCACTCCACCCATGTACATTGCTGCCCACTCCACCCATGTACATTGCTGCCCACTCCACCCATGTACATTGCTGCCCACTCCACCCATGTACATTGCTGCCCACTCCACCCATGTACATTGCTGCCCACTCCACCCATGTACATTGCTGCCCACTCCACCCATGTACATTGCTGCCCACTCCACCCATGTACATTGCTGCCCACTCCACCCATGTACATTGCTGCCCACTCCACCCATGTACATTGCTGCCCACTCCACCCATGTACATTGCTGCCCACTCCACCCATGTACATTGCTGCCCACTCCACCCATGTACATTGCTGCCCACTCCACCCATGTACATTGCTGCCCACTCCACCCATGTACATTGCTGCCCACTCCACCCATGTACATTGCTGCCCACTCCACCCATGTACATTGCTGCCCACTCCACCCATGTACATTGCTGCCCACTCCACCCATGTACATTGCTGCCCACTCCACCCATGTACATTGCTGCCCACTCCACCCATGTACATTGCTGCCCACTCCACCCATGTACATTGCTGCCCACTCCACCCATGTACATTGCTGCCCACTCCACCCATGTACATTGCTGCCCACTCCACCCATGTACATTGCTGCCCACTCCACCCATGTACATTGCTGCCCACTCCACCCATGTACATTGCTGCCCACTCCACCCATGTACATTGCTGCCCACTCCACCCATGTACATTGCTGCCCACTCCACCCATGTACATTGCTGCCCACTCCACCCATGTACATTGCTGCCCACTCCACCCATGTACATTGCTGCCCACTCCACCCATGTACATTGCTGCCCACTCCACCCATGTACATTGCTGCCCACTCCACCCATGTACATTGCTGCCCACTCCACCCATGTACATTGCTGCCCACTCCACCCATGTACATTGCTGCCACTCCACCCATGTACATTGCTGCCCACTCCACCCATGTACATTGCTGCCCACTCCACCCATGTACATTGCTGCCCACTCCACCCATGTACATTGCTGCCCACTCCACCCATGTACATTGCTGCCCACTCCACCCATGTACATTGCTGCCCACTCCACCCATGTACATTGCTGCCCACTCCACCCATGTACATTGCTGCCCACTCCACCCATGTACATTGCTGCCCACTCCACCCATGTACATTGCTGCCCACTCCACCCATGTACATTGCTGCCCACTCCACCCATGTACATTGCTGCCCACTCCACCCATGTACATTGCTGCCCACTCCACCCATGTACATTGCTGCCCACTCCACCCATGTACATTGCTGCCCACTCCACCCATGTACATTGCTGCCCACTCCACCCATGTACATTGCTGCCCACTCCACCCATGTACATTGCTGCCCACTCCACCCATGTACATTGCTGCCCACTCCACCCATGTACATTGCTGCCCACTCCACCCATGTACATTGCTGCCCACTCCACCCATGTACATTGCTGCCCACTCCACCCATGTACATTGCTGCCCACTCCACCCATGTACATTGCTGCCCACTCCACCCATGTACATTGCTGCCCACTCCACCCATGTACATTGCTGCCCACTCCACCCATGTACATTGCTGCCCACTCCACCCATGTACATTGCTGCCCACTCCACCCATGTACATTGCTGCCCACTCCACCCATGTACATTGCTGCCCACTCCACCCATGTACATTGCTGCCCACTCCACCCATGTACATTGCTGCCCACTCCACCCATGTACATTGCTGCCCACTCCACCCATGTACATTGCTGCCACTCCACCCATGTACATTGCTGCCCACTCCACCCATGTACATTGCTGCCCACTCCACCCATGTACATTGCTGCCCACTCCACCCATGTACATTGCTGCCCACTCCACCCATGTACATTGCTGCCCACTCCACCCATGTACATTGCTGCCCACTCCACCCATGTACATTGCTGCCCACTCCACCCATGTACATTGCTGCCCACTCCACCCATGTACATTGCTGCCCACTCCACCCATGTACATTGCTGCCCACTCCACCCATGTACATTGCTGCCCACTCCACCCATGTACATTGCTGCCCACTCCACCCATGTACATTGCTGCCCACTCCACCCATGTACATTGCTGCCCACTCCACCCATGTACATTGCTGCCCACTCCACCCATGTACATTGCTGCCCACTCCACCCATGTACATTGCTGCCCACTCCACCCATGTACATTGCTGCCCACTCCACCCATGTACATTGCTGCCCACTCCACCCATGTACATTGCTGTCGAGAATTTAAAGTTCGAATTTTAGTGATTGCTTATATTATCGTTTAAACTTTGAAGTTTCAAGATCTGTATCTACATAATCCTTAAAGTTTTGAGCCAAAATTGCACATCTAGGGCTACGTTCTAATTAAGCAATTTCTTATTGAATGACGAAGTAAAATGGACGGATTTTAAGTTCGCTTTTCCGTGACTGATTTTAAAAGTTCGCATTTAGATGGCAGAGTTTAAAGGTTCGTGTCTACAAGATTCGCTGAATGGCGGAAGCGTGTAGATACTCCCATATCAGTCGTATTCATTCTAAATATTGACAGCAAAAATCCATTTAAATTTGGCGGGAGGAGGGAATTCTCTGTGACGTCATGGTAAACAAAAGGAAACCATGTATATTTCCCTGGCTACAGGTGGTGGTGGCTTTATCCCACAGGAAATTAAGCTTCATAAAGAATCTTCAACCATATTTCTTAACTTACGAGACTTGTCTGTCTTTTATAACGAGAGAACAACAGTTTTTTTTCCCTTAATGTAGACGTGCAGGCCATGCAACAGGGGTAAATAACAGCTTTTTGCTGACATTTCTTCCGTTGTGAAAAATGACGCTGTCGTGATCACAGGAGTTGCTCGCTCTTCCTCACTCTTAACTTTCTCCCGTTGCAGGCGGTGGTGGTGTTCTACGTGGCCCTCCTCCTGGTGCTGGTGGGTGGTGGGTTGAGGCGAGGGCGACCAGGGCCTCCACGACCTCAGGTCGACGACACATCCTTACTTACTCCCCCGCCACCCGCACCGCCAAGCCGGCCCTAGCAGACCACCACCCACAGCCCGACGCCTCCGCCACGCAAGTGTAACAAACCACAACAACTGACCACGACCAGAACTACAGCAGGTGTTCCGCCTTCAACTGACTCTACCAACTCAAATAAGCTCCTCGTCTGATAGGACAATATGGTTCCACTTGACCGTATATCTCCGTTTGGACGGGAGGATCAATGTGGTTTCAACTACCCCCTTTGTTTTATCTAACTCCCTTACTGGACCTAGTGCGCTGAGGGCAGATAAGAATGATTCTCAGCCAATGTATCGAGGTGATACTGTGGTGGAGTGGACCACAATGGACCTTTTTACTATTCCAAAATGGACATAGAAGTGTTCTGAAGTTAAGCTATAATCGCAGCTAATATTTCGAGATGATGACCATAGTGGAGTGGAACATAGTGTGAACTTTCTAGTGTCTGTATAATAACGTGGTTCTTCCAGTGTCATTGTGTAGCGTCGTACATATCAAAGTTCCCGTAGGTTAATGTGTATATATACATATATATATATACTTGAAGACGTGAGACCTACCTTGTAGACATATTTCCAAAGGTCTCGCGTCCCATTCTTTTTACCTCCGTTGCAACCAGGGCAACTCAGGCCAAAGGCCTCCTTAGTTACATGCAAAGTTTACAGTTTCTTTATTCTCTTTAACACATCTGTACGTCTTTCCACTCTTACTATACTACAGTATTAATTTCTTGTCTCGTAAGGACCCGATGGTCTCTGGAACTTCTTTGTATTCCTTTGTATGATCTGCTAATCCAATAATCTATCTCTTGAGTGTAAATACTGTCACAATCTATGTCATATCTGTAGGTATAACATGTTCTTCAAAGTTATAGTAAAAAGAAAAGAGTACATTAGACTAATTCTTCGTAGGGTTACGAATCATTTGTTTTGGGGTTGGCACCGCACAACGTACTGCCACAGGTGAGTTGCACTCCTGAGGAGGTGGCATGAGTGTTTCACCCCTCAACACAGTGCCAGGTCCCTCAATACGGCTTGTGTTGCACCCCCCTCACTGCTGTAACATGGCAGTGTTGGTACTTGCTCCTGACAAGGTGCCGGAGTTTATCTATCCTAATTCACTGATTCTGTTCTAAACGTCAGATATTCTCAGTTGTTCGTTTCTATATCTATTATCAAAAGTCTTTTCTCTCGCTCTGGCCAATCTGTCTCCCTAGATCACCTCTCTCCTCCCTTCACCTATCAACAGGGGTGTACCTCAGGGTTCTGTCCTGTCACCCCTCCTCTTCCTCCTTTCACAATCAACGATTCCCTATCTTCAACAAATCGCCAACCTCACTCATATGCTAACAACTTGGAATTGCTTTCTCCGACTGCTTTTATACCATGTCCTATCTTCGGTTTGTTCTACATCTCGTATCTCAGAAATACCTTTTTAAACCCAGATTCAATTTTGACTTCCTGGCAGTTTCTTATCATCTCTCTCTCTCTCTCTCTCTCTCTCTCTCTCTCTCTCTCTCTCTCTCTCTCTCTCTCTCTCTAAAATTCATCCTTAAAGAAGCCGAGTCCAAAGTAATGCGATATACGACCTCTTAATCTGATCTCAGGCCATGGTATCACTGATCTACCCTGAAGTGTTTGTTCTCTTTCCCTCTTCTGTAGATATTACTTTGGGTTCTGTCCTCGAGCACTGTCTGCTTTTACGCCTCCCCACCATATCATGTGGTTACTGTGAAGGGCCGTTGCGATGTTTGTTTCTTTCCCTACTCCGCTAAGCTTTGGCATTCTTTACCCTCTCAAGATTTTTCTAAGAGCTCCGGTTTTGTCCCTTTTAAAAGGGTATTTCTTTCAAATCCTCCAGTACTCTTTGATCTTCTTCCTCTTCATCCTCTATACTCCCACTACATTAATCCTAAAGTTCATCTAAGGCCTAGCTTCGAAGAGCATTTTTTCTCCTCTGGAACTGAAGCATATACTAGCTAAGGTTCACATAAGGCTAAAATCTTCTTGGCTTTATATATTCATTTATATCATACAGTCAATGCCCTTTATACACCACGTCAAAAAGACATATAACTTTCAGTCAATAATATTCGACATGATATGATTTTTAATCACGAGAATTGTGTCTGCTAGCATCGAATACCATCATCAGATCAGAATTATCAAAATAACAAAATGAATAAATAAAAGAGCAGTGGAGAGTCGGAGCAGTAAATAAATAACTGTTCTTTAATAATTCTAGGGATTACCTGATGTGTGTGTGTGTGTGTGTGTGTGTGTGTGTGTGTGTGTGTTCTGTTACCAGTCTGTACATTTTAGGAGGGAGCATTATACTGGTAGGGCTCAGCATCTTACCCTTGCATTATGATCACGTAAGTCTTATCAGGTTCCAGTAATACTGGCGTTTTACTTCGTCGTGGCTTGCCTCGTCCCCACGGTACCAGGTAATTCTAGTGCTGTCTAAGTGTTTCCCTCCCTCCCTGTATACACTGCTCTAGCCTGACCCCCCTACTGACTTTTCTTCTCCTGGATTCTCGTCTGACTGACTCTCTTCTCACTGACTTTCCTGACTGACTCTCTTCTCACTGACTCTCCTGACTGACTCTCTTCTGACTGACGTGTTTCTGACTCTCTTTTGACATTACACTCTGACTGACTCTCTTCTGACTAACTCTCTTGTAACTGACTCTCTCCTGACTGACTTTCTTCTGACTCTCTCCTGACTGACTCTCTCCTGACTGACTCTCTCCTGACTGACTCTCTCCCGACTGACTCTCTCCCGACTGACTCTCTCCCGACTGACTCTCTCCCGACTGACTCTCTCCCGACTGACTCTCTCCTGAGTGACTCTCTCCTGAGTGACTCTCTCGTGACTGACTCTCTCGTGACTGACTCTCTCGTGACTGACTCTCTCGTGACTGACTCTCCTGACTGACTCTCTCCTGGCTGACTCTCTTTCCGACTGACACTCTTTCCAACTGACTCTCTTCTGACTGACTGACTCCTGATTAAAAAAACAAGCTGTTCCGTGTTGACGACATCATGATCTCTTAGTATTTCACAACGATTTCAGGTTTCCCTTTACCCTTCCCTCTTCCAAAGTGCGCAGGCCCGTTCTCTATCCTCCCTCACGAGGGGGCGTTGCGCTCTCACACACTGCCCCGTTCTCTATCCTCCCTCACGAGGGGGCGTTGCTCCCACACACACTGCCCTGTTCTCTATCCTCCCTCATGAGGGGCGTTGCTCCCACACACACTGCCCCGTTCTCATAACACTGTTCCTCACTAACGCTGCTTCAGACCTAGAAGATCTCAGCACCCTCCCACCTGACTTACCTCCTCCAGTGTGTGTGTGTGTGTGTGTGTGTGTGTGTGTGTGTGTGTGTTTTATCTATTTGTAATCACTTATTTATTAATTACTTATCTATTATCTATTTCAACCGTACGGGGAGGGATTCCTACACTCGTAAGGTCCCATCTCTTGAACTTCCTCCACTGTCATAAAACTTTTTCACACCTCTGTATGCTTTGTGTGTGTGTG
>NC_092243.1:8707500-8715000 GCF_036320965.1 Panulirus ornatus | reverse complement strand
AATAATAATGATAATAATAATGATAATAATAATGATAATAATAATAATAATAATAATGATAATAATAATGATAATAATAATGATAATAATAATAATAATAATAATGATAATAATAATGATAATAATAATGATAATAATAATAATAATGATAATAATAATGATAATAATAATAATAATAATGATAATGTGTGTGGGTAAGTTCTCACTGGTGCCATCCTAGCCTACACCTTAAAATCCATTACTTTTGATCATTTTCTTTCAAACTCCTGATCTGCCAAAACTCTTCATTGGTCTTTGAGTATTTTGTCTCGCACATTTGTTTATAGCTGAATATCCGAAAAAAATGGGTCGTCTTGAGGGCGAACGAAGTCCAAAGAGTCTGTTCAGCCGACCAAAATCCCTCTCACCAACCACATTCATCCATCCTAAAGCCATGAGGTAATAGGTGGTAGGAGAAAGGTATATAGTAAACGAATATCAAGGTCGTTGTTAGACCTTCTCCTCTCCAAGTTAAACCCTCATCTTTACCGGGAATCAATTGGTAGTAAGTGTAATTCCAATTGTCTGCCAGTGGGAGCTCTCCATCTCGTTCTTATGTCTGATCATTTCGTTCCTAGGTCTGATTATTTCGTTCCCTCGTTCCCAGCTCTGTGTCTGTCGTCCCCAGGTCAGCCACACCTGTCTGTGTCCTCATGCAGGAAATGGAGGTTTCTCTGGGCCAGGACACGAACGTGATGATGGCATTGGTAGGGTTCCTGGCAAACGTCTCATCTGCATGAGATTACCTCGGGTAATTCGTCGTTGATGGAGTGGAGACACATCAGCCATTCCCTGCCATTCCCACGCGTTTACGGTCGCCGCCAGGCCACGCAAGATGCGGGTGACACTGTTACCATAACTGTGCAAAATCTGAACCATCATTAGGGCTCGTATATCAACGCGTCATACGCTAATCGAAGATCCTTGCTTCCTCTTTCATAAAACCTGAATTCGATCCAGGAAAATAATCTAGGACTCAGTATTTTACGACATCGAGTCAGTGGTTGAGCTGAGTCTCCCTTGCACTTCAAATTTGTAAATCTATGTAGCTACTTATCTAACTGGAGTTCAAAAGGGCCACTGACTACACCCTGTCCTCTATCCTAATGTTAAGACCTGGACCACTTGAACAGGACATGCGACCCTTGAACATGACCACAGGATTAACAAGCTCTACCAGTGTCACCCCTGAGGTACGTCGCCATTTGTGAAGGCCATTTTCTGATGACATTAGAATCAGTATTAATCTTTTGTAATCTGATTAATGTTGCGATTAATTGGATTATAGAAAGGGATTTGTTACCACTGAATAGCCAACGATGTTTTATGATTCATTTCATTGTGGCTTCGTGAGAATGGCTCTCTCTCTCTCTCTCTCTCTCTCTCTCTCTCTCTCTCTCTCTCTCTCTCTCTCTTATTCAGACGAAAGGAAGTTCATTATTTTGTTTCCGTTCATGTGATTATGTTCAGGGTATCCAGACTCGTCCACTGACTCTGCCACCATTGCAATGTTGCCTTTTTTTATAGAGAGAGGAACATGGTCCACAGATCCGTAGGATCTGTCTGTGGTCGACGGGGCGACTCGTTCCACCTTCATCGCCGCAATGGTCACGGTTGCAACGTTTGAGAATCCAATCAAATACGATAGATTACGCGTAGAACCTTCCAGCGATGCGACTTTGCATTTGAGGTGAGTCTCTGTGTCCGTAAAAAAAAATCTGGATTTGGTCTTTGTTTGGGTATTCGACCTATCTCGTTACCTATTCGTTCCAAAAAAAAGAATTCCAGCGGAAGGAAAAAGGCATCTAGTTGGGTAGTTAGAATCTTGAAGTCTTTTCAAACAACAAATACTTTTTTCAAAATATGATCTTCCTTGAGTTGAAGGACGGGACGCCTCCAGCTGTGCTGACCGCATAGCGGAAGTCATCTTGGCTGGAATGAAGTCCTTCGTCACTTCTTTTACTAAAACCTTTATCATTAAGTCATAGCTCGACCCTCTCACTAGCTTTGACATTTGATACACCAGGAACAGACCGTATTAGATCCAGTAAACTTTTTCCCGAATCTCATTCTGCCTTCAACTCTGCTCGCAATCATTGCACAGCTGCTATTCGTAGAGACAAGCACTGTTACATAAATAGCGAGTGTTCTGACGAGACTTCTCCATTTATTGAGTCTGTGACAATTAACCAAATACATCTCTAGTAAACTTCTGTCAATCCCTTTTTCCACGTCTTTCCCGACCTGATCAACCTACAGCTAACTCTCTAACGGATGAAGGTGTCTTTTTCATCATCATCGGATCCTCTTAACCTCCTCTAACCCCACTTTAGATGATTAAACTCATACACCTCCCTCCCCACTTCTCTTATACTCTCCTCGCGTAAGGTCTTCCGAGTTCTACTCCCAGATATAGGCAGCCAAGGCAATATGCACCAGATAGTATATCCCCTCGTGTCCCGAACGAGAGCGCTGTTTAGATTAACTCCAATCGTTGCTCAGTCTGTTTCATCTCTGTCTAAAAACACAAAACTGGAGTAGTTCATAAGCCAAGCTCTTCCTTAGCTACAGTCGAATGAAACTCTTTCCTCAGTTTTCATATCTCCTGTTATTACCTCGCTACCATGTTGCTTCCCTTTCCCTATTTTACCGGTACTGTTCCGGCTGCTACTCACGTGCGCTGTGTGCGTCTGTCCTACCCCTAATGAGCAAGGTTTGCAGCATACAACTTGTTGCTGCTTCCTATAGTTTCTGTGTGGGTAGCAGCCAGACGAGGATCGTACGTCACCTCTTTCTTTCCTCGTGTAGAGAAGGTGTGGAATTCCTGTCCATCTTTGGTCATTCCCTCTCCATACAACCATGACATCTTCAAGAGCAAGTTCTACATATACATAAAGAGCTCTAATCAGTCCATCCTTGCTCCATTCTTTTATTCTTCTGTTTCACTTTTCATCCAGGATGGTCTTTACTTGCTTGCGTCATGCTTTCGTCCGTGTCCTGAGAGAGAGAGAGAGAGAGAGAGAGAGAGAGAGAGAGAGAGAGAGAGAGAGAGAGAGAGAGAGAGAGAGAGACAGAGAGAGAGAGAGAGAGAGAGAGAGAGAGAGAGAGACAGAGAGAGAGAGAGAGAGAGAGAGAGAGAGAGAGAGAGAGAGAGAGAGAGAGGGAGAGAGAGAGAGAGAGAGAGAGAGAGAGAGGGAGAGAGAGAGAGAGAGAGAGAGAAAGAGACAACCTTCCAACTAGAAGCCATCAGAACATAGATGGTGGTGACTAAGGTGTGTATAACACTCAATTCTCCTTATCGTTGATGGACCTCCATCTTCCATGCCATCCTCTACACTAAATGAGGACACCAAGTCTAGATCCAGTTGCCTCCTGGAGGCGATGTCTATTTCATTCCCAGCCCAACCACTCTGGGGGTCAAGGGCATGATGGTGGCGTTACTAGGGTTGCTGACCGTTTGACTTGCATGAGGCAATCTTAGGGTAATCTGACGGTAATAATGGAAGGGTAGGGACAATTACCACCGTTCCTCCTTCCTGCAGCTCTGGTGTAAGTCAGGGACCACGAGCATATGCAGATATTGGCGGCGCATCCACCACCTCCCTGTGGTGGCCTCGTACCCAGAGGCATACACAGTCGAGTTCAAGTAATAATCATATCAATGGGAGATTTATGCACCAATATCGAAGACTAATTCTTTTTTTCTTTCCTCTGTTGGGATCCCAATAGGATCCAGGAATATTATACAGGCCACTCAGTCTCCTGAGGGATTTAATCGCGAGTCGATGTCATCTATTTGGCCAACTAAAACTGCGGTAGAAATGTAGTAATAGGAATCAAATCTAATCTTGATGGGGTAGCGACATCGCTCTGCCCTTTAGACCTTATACCAAGACCTTTCAACCTTTGAGAACGACGAGTACGACCCTTAAGCCCGACGCTACGATCCTTGAGCACGACGGTACGACCCTTAAGCACGACGCTACGATCCTGGAGCACGACGGTACGATCCTTAAGCACGACGGTACGATCCTTGAGCACGACGGTACGACCCTTGAGATCGACGGTACGCTCCTTGAGCACGACGGTACTGAGATTTCTTTCAGTGTGATGACGCTACACTTACCACAGTGGGTTGTTATGCCACACACACACACACACACACACAAGGGCTGCTACTGGGGAGCGGGTGAGAGTGGGACTCATGAGAAGGGCTCCATCCCCTATCTGTGTTTACCTGCTTGCCTTCCTCGTCTTGATGGACCTGAAATAAACGTTTCATTACCGTTAGATTAATCTGCACATCTTAATTAGTACGTCATCTCACGCTGGACGTCATATAGCGACGGCCGCATCTACCACTAACTCTAACTGTTCTTTGTTATATCACTAAAGCAACGATGTTATCAGATTTGATACCTACCCCCTTCGTCACACAGGTATGGCACTATCACTATAGAGTCATGTTTGTTACACTCGTCACACACGGACTCCCACTTCCCTACCCTTGACGTTACAGGTGAACTATAACTCACTCTATGTAACAAGACTAGTCTTGGAGTAAAGACCCTTTGCACGCTTGAAGCTTCGAAGTCCCGTTATACGCGTGACTGAAGCTGTACCGAACGCACTGTCTCATACGGCTTGGCAATACCTTCGACCAGGTGTGTCCCGAGCTCTGTCTCCGTTTCGTGTGACAGAAAGCTTGGTTCGCTTCGACCAGCCGTGTTCCCAGGCTCTGTCTCCCCTTTCTCGAGACAGAAAAGTCTTGGCACACCCTCGGTCAGGCGTGTCCCGAGCTCTGTCTCCACTTCTCGAGACAGAAGGCTAAGTAGTGCTTTGACCAGTCGTTTCCTATGACTTTACCAGGACCTTACTCACACATCCTGCCTCAAGGTCTGTGTTTACAACCACGGAAGGTTAACAGGATCTAAGTCAACCATTCTAAGAATAATAGAAGAACGGCAAGAGTGAGAAATAAGAGAGAAAGAAACAAGAAAAAAAAAGACTGGTAGAGAAACTGATGATGTTGGTATTGAGACAGAGTTCAAAATGAGAACCGCAAGGCAGAAGTACACACAGTGATGTTTGTCTCAAGATTTAAGATGCAGGACAAAGGCAGGAGTACGTACATTCCTCCACCAGCGTTCTTCGTCGACGAAATCGCTTCTGTGATCTGTAGAAGCAACTCCTAGAAACAAAAGTGATACAATGCCTATAAACACGACGAGGTATTGTTTCGACAGGAACTTGTGAAAGCATTCCAACCCCCTTTACTATCAAAGCCTCTGATACCGAAAGGTTACTGGAAAGTAGATATAAGAATCAAGGTTCTTTGATGCTCTCTCCCGCTTCGCAAGGTCTCATATTTGACTGGAAATATGAGAGGAATTTAAGATCAAAGAGACACGGGGGTTGCTGACGTCCCTCTCACCTTTTATAGAAACTCATCCAAGCAGGTTCCAGGCTGATGGAAGAACAACGCCGGCCCAGTACACTGTCTACGAGGATCTGTCATTGTATTGTGTAAAGATCGTCTCTTCAACACCCACTATTTTTAGACCCCCCTGTTGTCTTGTTGTAGGTACATCAACTGTTTGATGCAGGTTCAGCCTTTGGCTGCACTTAGATCAATAATCCGTGTGTGTGTATACACACACACACACACAGACACACACACACACATATATATATATATATATATATATATATATATATATATATATATATATATATATATATATATATATATATATTCTGATAGATACTTCTCGATGATTATTTCAGACAACAGATAGATACATAGATAGATAAATAAAAAAATAGATAGATATACCTGAAGAGAGAGAGAGAGAGAGAGAGAGAGAGAGAGAGAGAGAGAGAGAGAGAGAGAGAGAGAGAGAGAGAGAGAGAGAATATTACCACTGAATCCATACATCACTTCACACTTGCTTCTTCGAATCGCAACAAAAATGAAAGACAAAACTCCAGGAAATGTTTTCTCCATTTGTGTTTATGAGTTTAAGTTGAATACAGCTGCCTCCTCCGTCGGAGTATTGTAGCTGTTGTATTTTCTCCTCCGTCGGACTGGAAGAGTATTGTAGCTGTTGTATTTTCTCCTCCGTCGGACTGGAGGAGTATTGTAGCTGGTGTATTTTCTCCTATTTTGTTAACTAACTCTAGGGAGTCGTGTGGGATCAGGGATGCTGTTTGCCAAGTGCAACAGGTTCAAGTTGGATGCCAGCGGCAGCCTGCGCTAACGTAGCAGGAGATCTCTTACCTAACACTGATTTATAGCTGGCATAACTCAGGCTCAAGTAGCGGTCTCAGCTGTGAGGGAGGGGTGTAGGGCAGATTTCCTAATCCCATGTCTTAATGTAATGTCCTCCAGGTGATTTATATAATTGGAAGCAGCTCATTACTCAAGAACACTGTATATTTGTATGAAGGTATGGAGAGCTGTGATGATGATGATGATAATGATGATGATGAT
This sequence comes from Panulirus ornatus, assembly GCF_036320965.1. Lineage (NCBI taxonomy): Eukaryota > Metazoa > Arthropoda > Malacostraca > Decapoda > Palinuridae > Panulirus > Panulirus ornatus. The sequence continues at coordinate 8,708,468 of NC_092243.1, read as the reverse complement.
GATAATGATGATGATGAGAGGTATGAAGGTGAAATCGCAATTCGGTAGGAGTTTAGATCATTCTATTTAACATGTATTTTTCAATACATGTTGCACTACATACTCCAAGGAGACTGTCCGTTTCATCAGGTGCAAACAATTCATAAAATTTCTATATCCCGACACCAACACACAGACTCCTTTCTGTCACCGCCATGCCAAGGTATACACTGGACTGACTGTTAAAGGGGAAAGCCGGGGGTGCCTTATGGTTAAAAGGGGTGGTTGGGGTGGGAGGGGAGGGGTGTTAGTTAGTTGAACACACATCTCGTTACCCAGGCCAACCTCCCCAAACACAACCTTCCCTCGATGAGTTAGGTGAAGAGGATGAGGACTTGAGCACCTGTGAGTAATGTGAGTGGGTAAAGGAGACAGAGGAAGACCGAAGGGGGATTGTGGAAGGGAAGTGTGGGGGAGAGAGACAGTGTAAGGATGGGTTTCAGGAGTTGGTGATGCATGTGTCTGGGTCAGTTGCCATGTGCGACAGCCTTCCTCACCTCGACACTAAGGAGGTATAGCGCCTCGCTCTGTTAATTGGTTAGTTATACAACACCAGGACACTTTTTTTTCTATGGGGCTTCTGCAGCTTCAAGGCTGTGCTCCACACTAGCTGGGAGCGTCCCATACCATCGAAGGCGATTTCTCGCTCCCGGTGTCACCACTTACCACAGGAAGGGTGACGAAAGTAAAGTTGCTTACCGGAAAAAAATTATATGAACACCTCAAAACCGAGGGAGTTGACAGTAGATCAGGAACTTCACATCTCATCAGTTCATGTCTGAAGTGCCAGGGTTCGAGTCTTCCCTTACGTCACATAACTCCTCGGCAAAATGTATCGAAAAACTCCCTATGACTTAATTGATCGTGAAGAGGCATAATTAGCTCGTACTTTTGACACTAATATTTTCGGAAGTGTCTGATTCAGAATG